>NC_053392.1:67187303-67487303 GCF_905171765.1 Bufo bufo
CCCAGAACAAAAAGTCTGCTTTTACGGTCACTACAAATAACTTGACCAGCTAAAACTGTGCAGATTTGGTTGAATAGAGATGTGAGACCTGTTTTTTTTTGCGCTGTGTGACAGTTATAGGTTTAATCACAGAATGACACTTCTATCAGCACGCTAGCGTGTGTCCTAGGTTTTTTTGAATGACACTATCAATACCTTCAATGTAAGATTTTCTTTTTGGGATAGATTTCAAGTAGGCCTCAAATACCACAAACTAGTTATTTTGAGAATGGCAAATTTGGGAATGCTTTTTCAACCCAGAAGAAAAAATCTGCTTTTGCGGTCACTACAAATAACTTGACCAGCTAAAACTGTGCAGATTTGGTTGAATAGAGATGTGAGACCTGTTTTTTTTTGCGCTGTGTGACAGTTATAGGTTTAATCACAGAATGACACTTCTATCAGCACGCTAGCGTGTGTCTTAGGTTTTTCTGAATGACACTATCAATACCTTCAATGTAAGTTTTTCTTTTTGGGATAGATTTCAAGTAGGCCTCAAATACCACAAACTAGTTATTTTCAGAATGGCAAATTTGGGAATGCTTTTTCAACCCAGAACAAAAAGTCTGCTTTTACGGTCACTACAAATAACTTGACCAGCTAAAACTGTGCAGATTTGGTTGAATAGAGATGTGAGACCTGCTTTTTTTTGCGCTGTGTGACAGTTATAGGTTTAATCACAGAATGACACTTCTATCAGCACGTTAGCGTGTGTCTTAGGTTTTTCTGAATGACACTATCAATACCTTCAATGTAAGTGTTTCTTTTTGGGATAGATTTCAAGTAGGCCTCAAATACCACAAACTAGTTATTTTCAGAATGGCAAATTTGGGAATGCTTTTTCAACCCAGAACAAAAAGTCTGCTTTTACGGTCACTACAAATAACTTGACCAGCTAAAACTGTGCAGATTTGGTTGAATAGAGATGTGAGACCTGTTTTTTTTTGCGCTGTGTGACAGTTATAGGTTTAATCACAGAATGACACTTCTATCAGCACGCTAGCGTGTGTCTTAGGTTTTTCTGAATGACACTATCAATACCTTCAATGTAAGATTTTCTTTTTGGGATAGATTTCAAGTAGGCCTCAAATACCACAAACTAGTTATTTTGAGAATGGCAAATTTGGGAATGCTTTTCAACCCAGAACAAAAAGTCTGCTTTTACGGTCACTACAAATAACTTGACCAGCTAAAACTGTGCAGATTTGGTTGAATAGAGATGTGAGACCTGTTTTTTTTTTGCGCTGTGTGACAGTTATAGGTTTAATCACAGAATGACACTTCTATCAGCACGCTAGCGTGTGTCTTAGGTTTTTCTGAATGACACTATCAATACCTTCAATGTAAGTGTTTCTTTTTGGGATAGATTTCAAGTAGGCCTCAAATACCACAAACTAGTTATTTTCAGAATGGCAAATTTGTGAATGCTTTTTCAACCCAGAACAAAAAGTCTGCTTTTACGGTCACTACAAATAACTTGACCAGCTAAAACTGTGCAGATTTGGTTGAATAGAGATGTGAGACCTGTTTTCTTTTGCGCTGTGTGACAGTTATAGGTTTAATCACAGAATGACACTTCTATCAGCACGCTAGCATGTGTCTTAGGTTTTTCTGAATGACACTATCAATACCTTCAATGTAAGATTTTCTTTTTGGGATAGATTTCAAGTAGGCCTCAAATACCACAAACTAGTTATTTTCAGAATGGCAAATTTGGGAATGCTTTTTCAACCCAGAACAAAAAGTCTGCTTTTACGGTCACTACAAATAACTTGACCAGCTAAAACTGTGCAGATTTGGTTGAATAGAGATGTGAGACCTGTTTTTTTTTTGCGCTGTGTGACAGTTATAGGTTTAATCACAGAATGACACTTCTATCAGCACGCTAGCGTGTGTCTTAGGTTTTTCTGAATGACACTATCAATACCTTCAATGTAAGATTTTCTTTTTGGGATAGATTTCAAGTAGGCCTCAAATACCACAAACTAGTTATTTTGAGAATGGCAAATTTGGGAATGCTTTTTCAACCCAGAACAAAAAGTCTGCTTTTACGGTCACTACAAATAACTTGACCAGCTAAAACTGTGCAGATTTGGTTGAATAGAGATGTGAGACCTGTTTTTTTTTTGCGCTGTGTGACAGTTATAGGTTTAATCACAGAATGACACTTCTATCAGCACGCTAGCATGTGTCTTAGGTTTTTCTGAATGACACTATCAATACCTTCAATGTAAGATTTTCTTTTTGGGATAGATTTCAAGTAGGCCTCAAATACCACAAACTAGTTATTTTCAGAATGGCAAATTTGGGAATGCTTTTTCAACCCAGAACAAAAAGTCTGCTTTTACGGTCACTACAAATAACTTGACCAGCTAAAACTGTGCAGATTTGGTTGAATAGAGATGTGAGACCTGTTTTTTTTGCGCTGTGTGACAGTTATAGGTTTAATCACAGAATGACACTTCTATCAGCACGCTAGCGTGTGTCTTAGGTTTTTCTGAATGACACTATCAATACCTTCAATGTAAGATTTTCTTTTTGGGATAGATTTCAAGTAGGCCTCAAATACCACAAACTAGTTATTTTCAGAATGGCAAATTTGGGAATGCTTTTTCAACCCAGAACAAAAAGTCTGCTTTTACGGTCACTACAAATAACTTGACCAGCTAAAACTGTGCAGATTTGGTTGAATAGAGATGTGAGACCTGTTTTTTTTTGCGCTGTGTGACAGTTATAGGTTTAATCACAGAATGACACTTCTATCAGCACGCTAGCGTGTGTCTTAGGTTTTTCTGAATGACACTATCAATACCTTCAATGTAAGTTTTTCTTTTTGGGATAGATTTCAAGTAGGCCTCAAATACCACAAACTAGTTATTTTCAGAATGGCAAATTTGGGAATGCTTTTTCAACCCAGAACAAAAAGTCTGCTTTTACGGTCACTACAAATAACTTGGCCAGCTAAAACTGTGCAGATTTGGTTGAATAGAGATGTGAGACCTGTTTTTTTTTGCGCTGTGTGACAGTTATAGGTTTAATCACAGAATGACACTTCTATCAGCACGCTAGCGTGTGTCTTAGGTTTTTCTGAATGACACTATCAATACCTTCAATGTAAGATTTTCTTTTTGGGATAGATTTCAAGTAGGCCTCAAATACCACAAACTAGTTATTTTGAGAATGGCAAATTTGGGAATGCTTTTTCAACCCAGAACAAAAAGTCTGCTTTTACGGTCACTACAAATAACTTGACCAGCTAAAACTGTGCAGATTTGGTTGAATAGAGATGTGAGACCTGTTTTTTTTTGCGCTGTGTGACAGTTATAGGTTTAATCACAGAATGACACTTCTATCAGCACGCTAGCGTGTGTCTTAGGTTTTTCTGAATGACACTATCAATACCTTCAATGTAAATGTTTCTTTTTGGGATAGATTTCAAGTAGGCCTCAAATACCACAAACTAGTTATTTTCAGAATGGCAAATTTGGGAATGCTTTTTCAACCCAGAACAAAAAGTCTGCTTTTACGGTCACTATAAATAACTTGACCAGCTAAAACTGTGCAGATTTGGTTGAATAGAGATGTGAGACCTGTTTTTTTTTGCGCTGTGTGACAGTTATAGGTTTAATCACAGAATGACACTTCTATCAGCACGCTAGCGTGTGTCTTAGGTTTTTCTGAATGACACTATCAATACCTTCAATGTAAGATTTTCTTTTTGGGATAGATTTCAAGTAGGCCTCAAATACCACAAACTAGTTATTTTGAGAATGGCAAATTTGGGAATGCTTTTTCAACCCAGAACAAAAAGTCTGCTTTTACGGTCACTACAAATAACTTGACCAGCTAAAACTGTGCAGATTTGGTTGAATAGAGATGTGAGACCTGTTTTTTTTTGCGCTGTGTGACAGTTATAGGTTTAATCACAGAATGACACTTCTATCAGCACGCTAGCGTGTGTCTAAGGTTTTTCTGAATGACACTATCAATACCTTCAATGTAAGTTTTTCTTTTTGGGATAGATTTCAAGTAGGCCTCAAATACCATAAACTAGTTATTTTCAGAATGGCAAATTTGGGAATGCTTTTTCAACCCAGAACAAAAAGTCTGCTTTTACGGTCACTACAAATAACTTGACCAGCTAAAACTGTGCAGATTTGGTTGAATAGAAATGTCAGGTCTATTTTTTAGGCGCTGGGTGACAGGCTCAACTTGCCCCTGATGTAATATATGGCCAAAAAATAACCACACTGTTGATGGTTAAATGCACTTGGGTGACACAGGCTCAGCCTGCACCAGATGTAGTATACGGCCAAAAAATAACCAGACTGTTGATGGTTAAATGCACTTCTTTGACACAGGCTCAGCCTGCAGCTAATGTAGTATATGGCCAAAAAATAACCAGACTGTTGATGGTTAAATGCACTTCGGTGACACAGGCTCAGCCTGCAGCTGATATAGGATATAGCACAAAATAACCACACTATCGATGGTTAAATACACTTGGTGATAGTTCGTGCTGGCGCACCACAAGTCACAAAATGGCCGCCGATCACCCCAGAAAAAAAGTGATCTAAAAACGCTCTGGGCAGCCTCAAAAAAGTGAGCAAGTCAATAATAGCACTTCAATGATCCACAGCTGCAGATCGATCACAGAATGAAGTCTTTTGGAGGAGTTAATCTGCCTAATCTCGCCCTAACGTCGCAGCTGCAACCTCTCCCTATACTGATCATAGCAGAGTGACGTGCGGCGCTACGTGACTCCAGCTTAAATAGAGGCTGGGTCACATGGTGCACTGGCCAATCACAGCCATGTCAATAGTAGGCATGGCTGTGATGGCCTCTTGGGCCAAGTAGTATGACGCTTGTTGATTGGCTGCTTTGCAGCCTTTCAAAAAGCGCCAAGAAAGCGTCGAACACCGAACCCGAACCCGGACTTTTACGAAAATGTTCGGGTTCGGGTCCGTGTCATGGACACCCCAAAATTCGGTACGAACCCGAACTATACAGTTCGGGTTCGCTCATCCCTAATAATAACCACTAGTGGAGGTATTTTAGTAAAGTACATAGCTTTTTCCTAACGAGTGACAGGTGCCCTTTAAGAGAGGTAGCCTAGGCAAGGGTGGCTTCTTCCATTATTTTAATATGCAGTGAGTAACAGCACAAGGAGAAGGCAAACAAGAACATGTCCTCCTGGCTTAAGGCCATATTAGACTGTACAGTTTTCAGGTCAATTATCAAGAACAAACATTCAGTGGAACGCCCATTCCCAATAATTGACTCGAGCAGCCGGTAAATGAGCAAACGCTTGTTCATCGGATGATGGGTATGTTTCATCAGGATTAAAGATGCCCGATTATCGACGGCGATTCTTCTGGTGTATGTGCTGCCGATAATTAACAGGACTGAATGAGGGAGGAATGACCCTGGTAACAATCATTCCTTCCACATTCAAAGTTTGCATGAGCCTGTGCGCTCGACGCTCGCACTGCCCGAACATCGAGCAATGTAATAGGCCCATTCGGCGTTTTCTGCTTGCAACTCTGCTTTGAGCCATTCCTCCGAATATTCATCCTGAATATTTATGAATACGTTGACAAAGGGGTGTGCCCCTGCATAGTCTGACACTTTCAGCACTGCTAGAAGCTGTGGCAGTTGCAGGGAAAGAGCTACAGCAGAAAGGACACATCCCCTGACCTGTGATAGGGAGAGAGTTGCAGCAGAAAGGACTCACCCCTTGAGCTGTCACAGGGAGAGGGCTGCAGCTAAATGGCCCCAGAGGGGGAGAAAACCTGAGCAGAAATTACATGGCCCCAGACCTGTGATAAGGAGAGAGTTGCAGCAAAAAGGACACGCCCCTGAGCTGCCAGCCTGAAATAAATCTAACAGAAGAGACTGAGCAATGAATGGGGAGATCTCTGGATCCATGTGAGGTACAGGGCTGGTTCTAGCTTTGTTAGACAGAGATTGCCCAGTACTATACGATGTCTGATTTTCATTTTTGGCATGACCCCTTTAACAGAGGAAATGATAAGGTCTTTATTAGGAGCTCACTGCTTGTTTTTCTTGTCTCCTTTCATTACGCGGCTTGTTGTGTCAGCTGTCCTCCAGCACCACTACAAGTCTGATTGCCTGTTACATCTTGTCTTCTCCTTAGGAATGTAAGAATCCATCCCCGGCAGCTTTTATGTTCTTAACAAACATTTATCAGATGAGTCCGGCACATGGCACTGCCTGGTACAGGGCTGGAGCGCAGGGCCTCGCCTCCCAGCCCTGGGAAATGGATAAGTATGGGAACGCTCAGGCCTTCTCTGCCAGTTCTGTTTTCCCAATTAGGGCGTTTAATGCTTTGTCATTCCAACTGCCTGAGTGTTTAAGACATGGCAGGTATTAAATATCCAAGTCGCTCAACGTAATGTATATTTACAGGATCCTCGGATTAAAATGGCTATAAAATATGTGCCAGGTTCCTGACGGTATTATTTGCAATCTGTAAGCTGGGGCCAGGGGAGGGGGAGATGTGAGCTTTCTGCTAGAAAAATAAAGTGACATTGCTAGGACCCACCTGAAGGAGGGCACGGCGAGGTTGCCAGGCGGCTCACCAGACATGATCAAAATGTGCCTCAGGAAATTTGGGCTTATTTCAACCGCTGTAATATCGTAACACAGGATCATAGATGTCTAGTGAAATCTAAATGGTATGTTTACCCCCCCAGAAGGTAGGAGATACACAGTCAGAACATTGAGGAACAACCCTGACCCATTGAGGTATGGAGTGGACTCCTTGAGACCTTTGAAGCAGGAGATCCTTTAAAGGAATTTTTGGTGCTTAGATATTAATGGCCTTCCTCCAGGATTGGTCATCAAGATCAGATCGGTGGTGGTCCCACACCCAACACGTCCTTGATCAGATGTTTCGGAAATACAGTGGACAAAGCCAGAAGCAGAAAACTCTGCACACTGTGCAGTGTCCGTGCCATTCAAGTGAATGAGAACTAAGCTGCAGTATACCGGCACCAGAAACGACATGGTGAAAGGAGCCTTCCATCTACTGTGTATTTTCTGCCACCATCAGTTGCCCAAAACCAAAACAGATGATTGGTGGGGGGCTGGACCCTCATCGATCTGAGATTGATGACCCATCCTGAGTATAGGCCATCAATATCTAAGTACAAGAACACTCCTTTAAAGTCTCCTTCCAGGATCATACTGGCCCACCAGAGTACCAGATCCTCCAGTAGGCCCAGTGTCTGAAGCCATAGTGGTCCCCAAAGTTATAGGAGAAAAGTCTAATTCGGAGCTGCCTTTGGTGGCTCAGTGGTTGGCACTGGTGCCTTGCAGCGCTGAGGTCCTGGGTTTGAATCCAACCAAGGGCTACATCTACATGGAGTTTGTATGTTCTCCCTGTGTTTGCATGGATTTCCACCGTGTTCTCTGGTTTCCTCCCACACTTCAAAGACATAAAGATAGGGAGCTTAGATTGTGAGTCCCATTGGGGATAGATTGATGCTAATGTCTGTAAAGTGCTGCGGAAATAGTAGTGCATAAAATAAATAAATCACTTAACATTAGGATTTATTGATGATATATGGCTTGGGCCCCAAAAATAATTTCCTCTGGTGGTCCCAAAGAACCGCAGTCTGACACTGTTCCCATCTCTGTTAAGGTTTTTTGGGGGATTTTTTATTTATTTTTTTAGCTTTTTTTAACTGTTTACTTGGAAGAGGCATTTATTCAGGCATTTTTCAACTCCCTTAAAAATGTCTAAGGGAAAAAAGCCTGAAAAATCTCACACCTAGAGAATGCTGCATTTTGACAACTGAAACTAAACGCAACCATAAAACACTATGCAAACAAATGCTTTGTCTGTAGTGAGTTCCATAATTCACTATAGACTTTGAATTAACATCTGGCCAAAAAAGAATATGGAAAAAAATTGCAAACCCTGCAAAAATCACAAAAAGCATATATGTAAAACCAGCCTTAGCTCTGAAAATTGCAAGTTGCGGTCTCCGTGGATTGGACAAGTCTTTACAGCACATCCAGATGATTAAACAGATTGAGGGCAAATCAACATCTTGAACACTTGAAACTTAATAATGAACTTTGCAAATAATGTTAATAAAAACTCTTCTATGATTTGGTGTATACAGCTCCTATACTGAGTGTTGAGTCTCCATGGTAACAGACTACAAAAAAAACCTGTGTAGTCTGTAGCTATGCAGAAGTTATTTTGCCATTTATCTGTCCCTTAATGCTTGCTTATCTACCAGATGGAAGTAAGATATAGAGGGACAGATGAAAGGGAGCGTGAACCCACAAGATTTATAGCATTCAGGCTGCCTGTAGCTACCACTAAAGGAAGTACTGGACATTACTACATACAGTAGTATTATTAACCACTTCAGCCCCCCTAGCTTAAACACCCTTAATGACCAGGCCACTTTTTACACTTCTGCACTACCCTACTTTCACCGTTTATTGCTCGGTCATGCAACTTACCACCCAAATGAATTTTACCTCCTTTTCTTCTCACTAATAGAGCTTTCATTTGGTGGTATTTCATTGCAGCTGACATTTTTACTTTTTTTGTTATTAATCAAAATTTAACGATTTTTTTGAAAAAAAATGACATTTTTCACTTTCAGTTGTAAAATTTTGCAAAAAAAACGACATCCATATATAAATTTTTCTCAAAATTTATTGTTCTACATGTCTTTGACAAAAAAAAAATGTTTGGGTAAAAAAAAATGGTTTGGGTAAAAGTTATAGCGTTTACAAACTGTGGTACAAACATGTGAATTTCCGCTTTTTGAAGCAGCTCTGACTTTCTGAGCACCTGTCATGTTTCCTGAGGTTCTACAATGCCCAGACAGTACAAACACCCCACAAATGACCCCATTTCGGAAAGTAGACACCCTAAGGTATTCGCTCATGGGCATAGTGAGTTCATAGAACTTTTTATTTTTTGTCACAAGTTAGCGGAAAATGATGATTTTTTTTATTTTTTCTTACAAAGTCTCATATTCCACTAACTTGTGACAAAAAATTAAAACATCCATGAACTCACTATGCCCATCACGAAATACCTTGGGGTGTCTTCTTTCCAAAATGGGGTCACTTGTGGGGTAATTATACTGCCCTGGCATTCTAGGGGCCCTAATGTGTGGTAAGTAGTTTGAAATCAAAATCTGTAAAAAATGGCCGGTGAAATCCGAAAGGTGCTCTTTGGAATGTGGGCCCCTTTGCCCACCTAGGCTGCAAAAAAGTGTCACACATGTGGTATCGCCTGTTAGGGGTTAAAAAAATCGCATCTCCAGCCTGCCAGCGAACGATCGCCGCTGGCAGGCTGGAGATCCACTCGCTTACCTTCCGATCCTGTGAACGCACGCGCCTGTGTGCGCGCGTTCACAGGAAATCTCGCGTCTCGCGAGATGACGCGTAGATGCGTGACTGCGCAGGGCTGCCACCTCCGGAACGCGATCCTGCGTTAGGCGGTCCGGAGGCGGTTAAAGGGGTTGTACTGGTTCAGAGGTGAACCCAGACATGTCCCCTTTTTCACCCAGGCAGCCCCTCTGGGATGAGCATTGGAACAATTCATGCTCCACTGCTCTCCCTTGCCCTGCGTTGTATTGGAAGGGAGGGCTTTTTCATTTACATTTTTACACTGCTAGGCGGAGGCTTCCGTCTAGCAGTGTTGCCGGTGATGTCACCGGCACTAATAGGCGGGCTTTAGAGCTGCCCTAACCTGTTTTCTAGGCTAGGGCAGCACCAAAGTCTGCCCATTAGTTCTGGTGATGTCACCAGGAACACTGCTAGGTGGAAGCCTCCACCTAGCAAAGACCCGGTACGTCACCGGATCTGCAGAAAATGAAATGCTCCGATGCTCATCTCGGAGGGGCTGCCTGGGTGAAGAAGGGGATATATTCTGGTCCTGGATTGATTCTTATTGATATCTAGGGAAACAGCTCCTCCTTCTAAGACCAGTTTCACATATGCGGTTAGAGATTCAGTACGCTGTCCTGGCAGAGAAGGGCGTGCCAGAGCAGTCTGGATCCGGCATTGCCAGGTGGTACCGCAATGCCAACCCGCTCCATTGACTATAATGGGGTCCGGCAGAGATCCAACCGCTACCCAGAAAATATGCTGAGATTCGGCTAGACAAAAACAACTTTGCGCAGATAGGACGTGGTCTACCTTGAAGAGCGCAATTCTCCAGGGGCACAGTGGGTCACTTAAGCATAATAAGTCCAGTCATCTTCCCAACTTTGGATAACAGCAGCCCTGGTTAAAGAGAATCTGTCACCACTATTAAAGGGTTTGTCCCATTAAAAATATTTAACACTGTTCAAAGCAGCACCTGGATCTGAAAACTTTTGTAACTGCATGGAATAAAAAGTTAGCATAGCCACAAATGTATTCAATAAAGTGTATCTGTATAGCGCCACCTGCTGTTTGTTCTTTTCTTTATTTCTCCATCCATCTTGGGGCCCATTCACACGATCGTATTCTGTACTCCGCATGTTATCCGCAGTTTTGCGGTTAACATGCGGACCCATTCACTTCTATGGAGTGTAAAAAGATGCGGACAGCACACCGTGTGCTGTCAGAATCCGTTGTTCCCTTCCGCGGCCCCACAAAAAACATAGAGCATGTCCTATTCTTGTCCGCAATTGCGGAACACACACGGACCGGTATCCGTGTTTTGTGGATTCACAATTTGCAGACCACAAAACACATACGGCTGTCTGAATGAGCCCTTAGTAACATCGCTGAGATGATCGCACATGCTCAGCTCCATCCTTTAACTGCCACCATCTACAGTTACAGGGAGAAAGCAGCAACAGAAAGGTCATGCCCCCTGAGTTGTCATAGCAAGAGAGCAGCAGTAGAAATGACAGGCTCCCTGAGCTGTCATAGGGAGAGAGCTGCAGAAGAAAGGTCATGCTCCTTGAGCTGTGGTAGGGAGAGAGCTACAGCAGGAATGAAATGGCCCCATATCTGTGATAGAGAGAGGCAGCGAAAAGGACACACCCCCTGAGGAAAAATACGGCCTCACTCACTCAATCTCTCGCACCCGTACACACAGGCCTCAGATTGAGCCTCGATCACACCCCGACACAGCCTTTCATGCACCCCAACACGCTGCCACCATCTATGACATTTAAATCAATACACTGATTATTTAAGGGCTCATAGAAAACCCCAAAGCGCCCCACTCGCAAGTAGGCTCACATTGGCACAGGCCACACTTATAGCAAATACACGGTAATGCAAACCGCACTCATACACTTAAAAAATGGAGGTTACTGGGCTCGTTCAGGGCACAAGGCAAAACCATTCAAGATGTGCTTTAATGTACTAAAAAGGTACAGTACTTAGTTACAAAAAGTTACAAGAAATAAGACATACATAAACGTGCACAAAACAGTATAAAAATAAAAGGATAAAAGGCAGAATTGTGTGGTCAGAGTTCCTTCTGGTTTCCGGGGACAGGAGGAAAGTGGAACACAACCCAATGTTGATCGATCCCCATATTGTGTCAAAGAAATGTTCCCAATAGTTCATTTTTACCCCATTGGGCAGAGGGTGGAGCTGAGAGGTGTACCTCCTATTCTGTCCCAGTCTTCTGGGATCCTCATAAGCTGTGCATGCTCCACCTCTCTTACTCAGCTGGCAGACAAATATTGATAAAACATGGTTTCCCATCCACACTAATGAATATTCGGGACCCGACATTTTTTAATAATGTACAGTCGTGGCCAAAAGTTTTGAGAATTACATAAATATTGGAAATTGGAAAAGTTGCTGCTTAAGTTTTCATAATAGCAATTTGCATATACTCCAGAATGTTATGAAGAGTGATCAGATGAATTGCATAGTCCTTCTTTGCCATGAAAATTAACTTAATCCCCAAAAAAACTTTCCACTGCATTTCATTGCTGTCATTAAAGGACCTGCTGAGATCATTTCAGTAATCGTCTTGTTAACTCAGGTGAGACTGTTGACGAGCACAAAGCTGGAGATCATTATATCAGGCTGATCGGGTTAAAATGGCAGACTTGACATGTTAAAAGGAGGGTGATGCTTGAAATCATTGTTCTTCAATTATTAACCATGGTGACCTGCAAAGAAATGCGTGCAGCCATCATTGCGTTGCATTAAAATGGCTTCACAGGCAAGGATATTGTGGCTACTAAGATTGCACCTCAATCAACAATTTATAGGATCATCAAGAACTTCAAGGAAAGAGGTTCAATTCTTGTTAAGAAGGCTTCAGGGCGTCCAAGAAAGTCCAGCAAGCGCCAGGATCGTCTCCTAAAGAGGATTCAGCTGCGGGATTGGAGTGCCACCAGCAGGGGCGTAACTAGAAGTGACTGGGCCCCACAGCAAATTTTTGTAAGGGCCCCCCAGCGCGCTTCGCATCTCCCTCCTCCTGTGTAAACCCCACTCCTTTGGCAAGTCACGATCTAGACCAGACCAGGCTGCCACGCCATCCTTTTTCTATATAATTTGTATAACACCGGCCCCCCCCGCTGATCAACAGTTTGAAGAGAAAGCAGCGCATACAAGCACTGCCTTCTCCTCATTGTTTGCCTGCTTGCCCTCGTAACTGCATTCACTTCAATGGGACAGCTCCTTCCTGTCCAAGTGAGTAGTAGGGTAATGTCCCATAGAAGTGAATGTGGATGCCATAGTAGCAATTACACTGCTCTTCACTGCAGTTGGTAAGCAGGTTAACAATGAGGAGAAGGCAGCGCTTGTATGGATAGGTCATGAATAGGAAAAAAAACTGACAAAGCCTTTAAGGAGATTCTCTTAGTAGTCTGCTGCTGCCATCTTCCAACACCCTGCACATTCCAAGTCCAAATCCCATATAACTTGGCGGCCAGTGCCGGATGCCACGGAAGTCCATCCTTCTCCTCCTCTAATTTTACTAAGATGTAGAGGCTGAGAAGGAGACACTCGGGTCCACAGCTCTGAAGCCAGCCTTACTCACCCTTGTTAGGATCTTTCTCACTGGACTGCAGTCTTCACTGACATGCTCTTCTCCTCTTCAAGTTCTGGCGACGCACTGCTCCAAGCAATGAAATCTAGAAGGTAGAAAAAAATATTTTGTAATATACTATTAGAAGAAAACAAAAAAAAACTATACATATGTGGTATCCGCCAGATTCATACTGACCTGGAGAATCAAGATCACAAGTGAAAAAACAAAAACTATAGAACTGTGGTAAAATTTTATTTTTTCCACTTCCCACTACATTTTATGCAATATTAAATGGTTGCAATTTTTTGATCATTGTTAGGGCCCATGCACACAACAGTATGCCCTCCGAGACATACAGTCCATGAGCGAGCTGCGAGCCATATGTCCCAGAGCAGCAATGATTGTGTGCACAGGAGCGCACAGCATCATAGGTTAATTGCGCGCTGGGCTGCGCGCGAGACTACTGTCCCATAATCATACGTTTTAGTAATCTACGAAGCTGTGCGCTCCCGTACACACGATCAATGCATCTCAAGGACCGAATGTTTCAGAGGGCGTATGGTCGTGTGCATGGGCCCTTATTAAAAATTTTTTGCTTGGTGTGTGCGTGTGAGTGTTGGGGAGGAGGGGGGGTTATGTTTTTAGCATTTTTTATATTTTAATAGTGAAGACTTTTTTTTTTGGTTTATTTATCTTTATATAAAATTTCTATAGCTTGCAGTAGATGGCAGCCTCCCCTTTCTGCCCGCAGTTCTGCCATGTACTAGTGGTTATTATGGCACATATAAGCGCACACCCTCTGCATATATAAGAGCAATAAAATAAGCAGTAGTAGATGGCAGAACAGCAAGCAGGGGGGCACAGGTCAGGGCGGCACAGAAAAATGGCCGGGGGGAGGGGGGCACAGACAAGGGCCAGGGGCACAACCCACAGGCCAGGGAGGCGCAGATAAGGGCCAGGGAGGTGCACACAGGGGCCAGGGGCGCAGACAAAGGCAGGGGGGCACAGATAAGGGCCAGGGCCCAGGGGTTCAGACAGTGGCCAGGGAGGCGCAGACAGTTGCTAGAAATGTATGGGCCCCAGCCAGAGCAAATTTATGAATGCCCAGAGCAACTTCCCCACAACCCCTCCCTCCTCCCTCAGCAGCGGATTGTAAGACGCCTACAGTCATCACACAACGTCGGACGTCCCACTCACTCAGTAGTTATTCCCCCCTTAGTACCCCTAAACAGTAGTTATTATGCTCTATTATTTCCCCTTCACAGTAGTTGTGCTCCCAGCCTCCCTTATTGCCCCCACAGTGCCCACACAGTAAAATTTGGTTATTATTCCCCAAGGCCCATTCCATTAGTTTCCACCACAACTCCACACACTAGTTATGACATGCAATGCCCCTTTATTGCCCCAGGGCCCAGGCCCAGCCCCCACAGTAGCCATATTCCTTTACCTCAGTCACAAAGTAGTTACAACTTACTAACTAGTAGTAGTACCACTACCACACTCACACTCTGGCTCTGGGCTGGGCGCTGGACCGCTGGTGCAGGGTGCTGGACTGGTCTGCTGGACTGGACCTGATGATGAGGTGCTGCTCTCAGACTCTCAGGCTCGTCTGCCTCTGCCGTCTTCTTCTCTACTGGCACTGCTGCCTGCAGCTCCTGTCCTCCTGCTCCTGACTGTTTTCTCCCGCCTTCTGTGACCTGACCGCTGACCTGTCAGGGCCAGGCTGTGACTGAGTGTCACTTACTGCTGCCGCTTGCTGCTCCCTGCATTTGAAAAATCATTCATCACAGTATGTGGGCGGGGCTACAGTCTGCACGCTGCGCAGACTTCAGGACAGGAGACAGTAAGATAAGATTAGACAGGAGGTCACAGAATAAAGACAAAGAGTGAGCATGATCCGATCAACATATTTAGGGGGGGGGGGGGGCCCGCCGCCGCCACTGCGCCTGCTGTTAATCCAGGGGCCCTGATGAGAATCGATAATTTTAATTAACTATTTAAGTTGAAAATAAACTGTCACACAAGCTGGGCGCCGGGCCCCTTGGCAGTCCGGGCCCCGAAGCAGCCGCTTCCCCTGCTTCCCCGGTAGTTACGCCACTGGCCACCAGTGCAGAGCTTGCTCGGGAATGGCAGCAGGCAGGTGTGAGCGCATCTGCACGCACAGTGAGGCAAAGACTTTTGGAAGATGGCTTGGTGTCAAGAAGGGCAGCAAAGAAGCCACTTCTCTCAAAAAAAAACCATCAGGGACAGATTGATCTTCTGCAAAAAGTTTGGTGAATGGACTGCTGAGGACTGGGGCAAAGTCATATCCTCCGATGAAGTCTCTTTCCGATTGTTTGGGGCCTCTGGAAAAAGGCTTGTCCGGAGAAGAAAAGGTGAGCGCTACCATCAGTCCTGTGTCATGCCAACAGTAAAGCATCCTGAGACCATTCATGTGTGGGGTTGCTTCTCATCCAAGGGAGTGGGCTCACTCACAATTTTTCCCAAAAACACAGCCATGAATAAAGAATGGTACTAAAACACCCTCCAACAGCAACTTCTTCCAACAATCCAACAACAGTTTGGTGAAGAACAATGCATTTTCCAGCACGATGGAGCACCGTGCCATAAGGCAAAAGTGATAACTAAGTGGCTCGGGGACCAAAACGTTGACATTTTGGGTCCATGGCCTGGAAACTCCCCAGATCTTAATCCCATTGAGAACTTGTGGTCAATCCTCAAGAGGCGGGTGGACAAACAAAAACCCACTAATTCTGACAAACTCCAAGAAGTGATTATGTAAGAATGGGTTGCTATCAGTCAGGAATTGGCCCAGAAGTTGATTGAGAGCATGCCCAGTCGAATTGAAGAGGTCCTGAAAAAGAAGGGCCAACACTGCAAATACTGATTCTTTGCATAAATGTCATGTAATTGTCGATAAAAGCCTTTGAAATGTATGAAGTGCGTGTAATTATATTTCACTACATCACAGAAACAACTGAAACAAAGATCTAAAAGCAGTTTGTGGTCCTGGCTACGGTGGGAGACCATGAAGAAGAACGGAGGGGAAGGGGATGACATGACTGGCAACTATAGATGGCTGGGGTGTGCGGGAAGCCATGGCCGGGTGCGAGCTAAATGAGGGCGTGCTAAATGAGGGGCATGCCTGATGGTGAGAGAGGTGAAGAAGGGGACGGGAGGGAGGGGTGAGAGCGCAGCGTCCATGATGGGAGCGAGAGGCCGCGCTAAATAGGCCTCCTTCGCCCCTCCCACAAACGCAGGCTGAGCTTCAGCCTTACTACTTGTGGTCCTGGCTACGGTGGGAGACCATGAAGAAGAACGGAGGGGAAGGGGATGACATGACTGGCAACTATAGATGGCTGGGGTGTGCGGGAAGCCATGGCCGGGTGCGAGCTAAATGAGGGCGTGCTAAATGAGGGGCAAAAGTCAACGGGTAGGAATGTAAAGGGGAAACTCATAGAGCTAAGCTGGTGAAAGCTTTGGCGATTTCGGCCCTCGGATTAGGGATGTAATGCGTGAAGCAGGAGGATTGCCATCTGCCCATTTTCTGGATGACGTGTGCTGGGACCCCGTGACTCGAGGCTGCGGAAGCCGCGCCTATGCGAAACGAATGTCCCGAGATGGCCTTGGCATCGAACCCTAACCCGGAAGCCAAAGTTCTGATGTGATGGATAAACTGTGACGTCGTGAGACATTTGGAGTTGAAGGGAAAGAGTGGGCTGCCTGGCGCGGAAACTTTTAAGATGGCGAGAAGCTTTTTGAACACGGCAACCGGGCACCATTCGTTGAAGGTCTGGAAGTAGATGATTTTGACTGGAGGACCTACTTGGGAAGTTTTGGTGGAAGGGAGAGAAAGGGTGCAATGAGTCTGCTGCCAGACCAGCTGGTCTGAAGTGGGGCCTGCGTGGCCTGGAGAGCCAGTGAATTCCCCGGGCCGTAAGAACCCGTAGAAACAGAGATACATGGCAGCTTTGAGCACTATGCTTTTATATGGCCCGAAAGGATCGCTGTCTAGGGAGGTGGAAAAAGCCCTGAACATGGCCCCGGTAACTGGTTTCCTCCGGGACTCCGGCTTGTTGCTGCTCTTTTGAATCCCTCTAAGGGTGGATTTGATGGCCTGGGAAGAAAATATGGACTGGCTGCCTGGGAAATCTAAAGTGAGGAAATGCTGTACCCCTGCCAGGTACAATTTGATGGTGCTGAAAGATAGGTGAAGGTCTGTGTGACAATAAGCCAGAAATGCCATGACATAAGTTGTTTGGTCCAGATGTCCTTTTGGGTGTCTGAGGGAGAATTGTGAGAAGGTTTCCCACCCGGTCTTGTAGTTCCTGGCTGTATTGAGGGATAAGGAGTTATGGATGAGTGACTTGGCAGTTCTGACATGCTTGCTCAATCCATCATCAGTGTCTCGACTGCAGGTGGAGGAACCCCTGAAGGATCTGCGTCTGGCATCACCTGAAAGAAAACCGGGAAGTTGAAACGGGAGAGGGCATCAGCTGCTGTGTTTGCTGAACCCTGTATGAACCTGCATGAAAAATGAAAGTTGTATTTTAAGGCAAGGCATACTAGTCTGCGGACAAAGGGCATGATTTGTGGGGAGGAGGAGCGACCTTTGTTGAGGATTTCTACCACTGCCTGATTGTCCGTGACGAAGACGACAGGCTTGTTCCTCCAGACCTCCCCCCAGGTCTGGGCAGCTGCCACGATGGGATAAATTTCTAATAGTGGAGAGGATTTGATTGAACTCTGGATGGAAGAAATCTGAGGCGGCCAGGGACCCGCGAACCAGTGGTTCTTGAAAATGGCTGCGAACCCTTTTGAACCTGCTGCGTCGGAAAACACGGTGGGAGAATTATCATCCCAGGAAGGGACGAAGAGGGAGATGCCGTTCCAGCTGGTCAGGAAATGGTGCCACATGTGGAGATCGGCCGTTGCGGCGGCGTCGAGGTGGATCAAGGAGTCCTGATCCGAGGCAGCAGGTAAAAGTTGCAGCAATCCGGAGATGAATGCCCGCCCCTGGGGCATGATCTTGGATGCAAAATTTAACATCCCCAGAATCGACTGGAGTTCGACCTTGGTGAGGGTCCTGACCGCGACAGACCTCCTGATGGAATCTTGGATTTTTAGGAGTTTTTCCTCGGGCAATCGGGCTTCCATCTTACCAGTATCCAAGATGATCCCCAGAAATGTTATGACTGAAGATGGACCTTCGACTTTTGCTGGGGCAATCGGGACGTTTAATTTTGAGAACAAGTCGAGAAGTACCTGGAGCTGATTAGGTGCCTGGCCTGCGGTCTCGATCAACAGGAAATCATCAAGATAATGGATGACCCTGGAACATCCGCCGTGGTTGACCAAGACCCAGTGGAGAGCTGTGGCTAATTGATCAAAGAGCCAGGGACTGCTCTTTGATCCAAACGTCAGTCTGTCTGCGAAATAGTACCGTTCCTTCCACTTGATGCCATAGAATTTCCATAAATGGGGTGAGACCGGAAGCAGTTTGAAAGCGTCGGCAATGTCCGCCTTGGAAAGCCACGCGCCTGACCCCAGCTGGAGGATCAACCGAATGGCCTCGTCCAAGGAGGAGTACCGCATAGAGAAGTCTTCTGAAGGGATGAGCGAATTTAAGCTAGGTGTGCTGGAAACATGAGGAGCCGAAAGGTCGAATATCAGTCTTTTTTTATTAGAAAATTTTTTTGTGACCAGGCCAATGGGGTTGACCCTCCAGATGTCAAAAGGGGGGACTATGAATGGACCCAGGAGGAAACCCTTACTGATCTCAGACTGGATGAGGGAGTCTACTGATTCAGGGTCTGCCAGGGCAGAACGGAGATTGGAACCCTCCCAAGTTGTTTGCGGGTAGGAAACTAGCCCTGTATGGAACCCCTGTGAGAAACCGGAGACCAAAAACTCCACGAAAGCGGGATCGTGGTGATGCAGCAGGAGGGCGGCTAGTAGGTCAACGTTGACTCCAGCTAGTCACAGCTGTTTTGATGACCTTTGCGGACAGGACGACTGGGGGTGGGCCCGGAAACAAATGGTGCAAACATGCAAAGCCTTGCATTTTGAGAAATAGCAATCGGACCAGTTGAAATTGTTACAAACCTGACTTCTGCCCAAAAACACTATGGGCCTGCCCCATTTGTCTGTGTTCTGCCCTGAACTCGAAGACGTGGAAGGGAAGGCCGAGGGTCTGCCCTGGGCCAGGGCCCCTGAGTTGGGACACCAGTCGGAGGAATGCAAGATAGACTGGCAATTGGCGCAGGTGGGAGCTCTGAGGCCTGCAAAGTGCCTGCAGAAGAGCTCCATGTCTAGTATGGACCAATCCGAGATATGCCGGAACTGAGACAGGGCAGCGGCGGCTTTGGCAGAGAACGAGCGATGGTAATCGTAAAATGCGTGACCTCCGTACTTGTGTCCCAAGTCAGTGACCCTGTAGAGGTAGGTGTCAAGTTCCTCTCTGCGGTGCGGTTGGGCCGAGCATAGGATGTCTCGGAAAAGGCTGAAGGCCAGCACGAACTCTGGAATGGAGAGCTTTTTGTGCAACCGGGCGTCTTTGGACTTGAGAACCACTGATATATCTCCACATGCAATGGTCCTGTTCTCGTCGGAGTCGTGGGTAGAAATAAGTATGGAAGCCAAGTTAATGTCTTTACCTGCCAAAATGTCCTTTCGGATATTATCGGGAACGAAATGTGACGGTGAAATGGTGAAGGAGCTGGGGGCCTGGCTTGGGGTTGGGGCATGAATGGCGGACGGGCCTGGAACCGGAGAGGTGGGAGTGCTTGAACTTGATGGCCTGGTTTCCACCACTAGCAACCTAGTGTGCATGTCGGACACCGAACTGGTGAGAGTGTTGATAGCGGAATGAAGCTGGGCCAGCGCTGTCTGGACCGTGGACAAAGACACCTGATCTTCAGCCGCTGAGGCAGGCCCTGCCGTCAGTAGCCTGTGCAACTCAGCTTTGCGGGCTGAGGCAGGATAGCGGATGCCTCTCCTGGTTAGTTCGGCCATGAGTTTCGGGATGGTCCATTGCCTGCATGAGAGAGTGCTTCCATGGGCCGAGCCGGGCGATTCCGGAATGGAGCGAGTCTCGGCGATATCCGATGCGTGGGACATCGTGCTGTGAAAAGGAAAAATGGAAGGTAAGAAGGGTGATAGAGCCACCTGACACCAGCGAGTGAATCCGTGAAACCCTCTGAATGACACCGAAAAGTGACCGAATCCGTTGCCAGGAAGAGGTTAAGAGGCCCAACCTACCTGATGAGCTGGCCTAGACTACCTGAAGGAAAAGACCTGCGAATGCTAGCCTGAACCTAAGGAATGAAGTAGTGGAACAAAACTTACCTGGACTTGGCTGATGAATCGTAAACGAAAACGACTTTGATGAAAAAGGTGACCTAGGATTGGTACCTTGAGGAATTCGCCTAGCGAACTTTTTGAACCGAACAGACCTCCGGGGTGACCCTAGAAACATGGGGTGAGGGGCGAGTGAGTAGCGCATGAGACGTGAGAACCTGTCCCTGATGCGTGTCAGGGCGGTGAATGAACCTGATGCGTGTCCGGAAACTAACGTGGACTGCTACGTGGCAGACCACAACTGAAGCCTGATACGTGTCAGGGAAAGAAAACGAGACGGAAAGGGCATCCGCTGCGTGGCAGATGATTACGTGAAAGAAACATTTAAATTGACATAAATCTGCTGCGTGGCAGACAAGCGTGAATGAATCCAAGGAAAAGACAAATTGACATGAATCTGCTGCGTGGCAGACAATGGCGTGAATGAATTTTAAGGGAAAGACAAATTGACATGAATCTGCTGCGTGGCAGACAATAGCGTAGATGAACCTAAGGAAAGATTGACATAAATCTGCTGCGTGGCAGACAATAGCGTAGATGAACCTAAGGAAAGATTGACATAAATCTGCTGCGTGGCAGACAATAGCGTAGATGAACCTAAGGAAAAATTGACATGAATCTGCTGCGTGGCAGACAATAGCGTAGATGAACCTAGGGAAAGATTGACATAAATCTGCTGCGTGGCAGACAATAGCGTAGATGAATTTAAGGAAAAAATTGACATAAATCTGCTGCGTGGCAGACAATAGCGTAGATGAACCTAAGGAAAAATTGACATAAATCTGCTGCGTGGCAGACAATAGCGTAGATGAACCTAAGGAAAAATTGACATGAATCTGCTGCGTGGCAGACAATAGCGAGAAGGAACCTAAGGAAAAAATTGACATAAATCTGCTGCGTGGCAGACAATAGCGTAGATGAACCTAAGGAAAAATTGACATAAATCTGCTGCGTGGCAGACAATGGCGTAGATGAACCTAAGGAAAAATTGACATAAATCTGCTGCGTGGCAGACAATAGCGAGAAGGAACCTAAGGAAAAAATTGACATAAATCTGCTGCGTGGCAGACAATAGCGTGAGGCGGATAATTGACATGAAACAGCCGCGTGGCAGACGCTAGCGTGAAGATGAAATTTAAACGTATGTGCACATGCTCTGTATACCTGGAGGGAGGATTTTTTTTTTTTTTTTTATTTAACTTTTAACTGCTCCTTGGGTGGGTCCTGTGACCTCCATTGCATATTTGAGTTTAATTAACAATACATAGGTATATATACCCTGTATGGCTTTTAAATGTTTGTTGTCCAAAAATCCTTTTGAGATTGCTGATGCCCAAAACCAGCTCACTACAAAGGCAGCTGTTGCCTATAGTATTGACGTGGCTGGTGGGAGCTGGGGTATCCCTGCCTGCACTGCTTAGTGAGGCCGGGTAGCAGAGTTTAAACTTGTACTCTTTAGGGCATTATGTTGACGCTGATTGTAGTTTAAAACTGCTGGTTAGCGTCTTGCCCTAGAATAAGCCGGAGACTGAGCCATGCTGGCTGTCGGGTTCCCAGTGCCGGGGTTCGGCCGTGCTGGGGACCTGAGCGTCAGCGTTGCCTGGAGACCGCGGGAGGTGGGGCCAGCATGCGGACATGTGAAGCGATTTGAAGAGCGCGGCGCCGAGGCTCCCAGGACAGGGAGCAGCTCGAGGCGCCGCTTAGCTTACCAGGGGTGCGCAGTTCGGGAGGGTAGAGCACTTCGAACCGGAGGCAGGAACAAGCAGGAACGAGGAACGAGGAACGAGCAGGAACGAGGAACGAGCAGAAGCGTGGATAAGCGGCTGCGTCGGCACTGAACCCGGAAGTGCAGAGACGTCACGTGAGAGCGCAGCGTCCATGATGGGAGCGAGAGGCCGCGCTAAATAGGCCTCCTTCGCCCCTCCCACAAACGCAGGCTGAGCTTCAGCCTTACTACTTAGCAGCAAACTTTGTGAAAACTAATATTTTTGTCATTCTCAAAACTTTTGGCCACGACTGTATATTATATTCGGCTGATGATTTTGATACCACACATGACCGGTGTGGTTGTCCCAGAAGGTGAGATACTGGTTATGTGGGAATGCTGGCTGTCAGGGATGGGATGTTTAGACCCTCTATGATGCCCACATCACCCGGAATGCAATTATCACTTATTAATACGTGAGTTGTACCAGAGATGAGTTATTGCTTATGAGATATTTTCTTCATCCTCCTCCTTTGAAAAGCTTCTGGACCCCTGCTGGGCGAGGTTCCATGCTGTCTGAGTGTCTGCATTTCCAAGAACCATCTTCATTACCACTTGCAAAGGGCCAGTTTTTTAACATTCAGGTGATAAACTGACAAGGGCAGTGCGTATTCCACCTGCAGACCCAAACGGAACGGCACGTACAATCACAGAATGGCCTGAACATATATGGGATCACACGATAATAAAAGTTATGAGAATTGTTGTCCATTTCTCACATACAGTAATACACGAATAGTACTGTTACCAGTGACTCCAGATCAGTCATTTATTTGTTTATACTCATGTATATCTATTTTCCTGCTGTACACCTGCAAACCGGCCATGGAATGCATTGAGAAGACCTCTCCTGGAGTCCTCTCCATTATGTACGCACACTCAGGAGTCCTCTCCATTATGTACGCACACTCAGGAGTCCTCACCATTATGTACGCACACTCAGGAGTCCTCTCCATTATGTACGCACCACACTCAGGAGTCCTCTCCATTGTGTACGCACCACACTCAGGAGTCCTCTCCATTATGTACGCACCACACTCAGGAGTCCTCTCCATTATGTACGCACCACACTCAGGAGTCCTCTCCATTATGTACGCACCACACTCAGGAGTCCTCTCCATTATGTACGCATGCTCAGGAGTCCTCTCCATTATGTACGCACGCTCAGGAGTCCTCTCCATTATGTTCACACGCTCAGGAGTCCTCTTCATTATGTACGCACACTCAGGAGTCCTCTCCATTATGTATGCACACTCAGGAGTCCTCTCCATTATGTATGCACACTCAGGAGTCCTCTACATTAAGTACGCACACTCAGGAGTCCTCTCCATTATGTACGCACACTCAGGAGTCCTCTCCATTATGTATGCACACTCAGGAGTCCTCTTCATTAAGTACGCACACTCAGGAGTCCTCTCCATTATGTATGCACACTCAGGAGTCCTCTCCATTATGTATGCACACTCAGGAGTACTCTACATAAAGTACGCACACTCAGGAGTCCTCTCCATTATGTACACACACTCAGGAGTCCTCTCCATTATGTACGCACGCTCAGGAATCCTCTCCATTATGTATGCACACTTAGGAGTCCTCTCCATTATGTACGCATGCTCAGGAGTCCTCTCCATTATGTACGCACGCTCAGGAGTCCTCTCCATTATGTACGCACACTCAGGAGTCCTCTTCATTATGTACGCACACTCAGGAGTCCTCTCAATGCATTCCATGGCTGGTTTGCAGGAACACAGTGCAAAAAGGTGTGAAAATCGACATAACAATGCTGATGTGAAGTCATTGGCAGCAGTACTATGCATTTATTACTCTACTTAAAAAACGTGGGTCAGTAAAAAAAAAAACACGGGGACATGCATTACTTTGATCCGTGATGCGGATCAAACATGCCTATTGAATTCTGTGGGTCCGTGAAAATCACTGACACAACACTGATAGCATCCGTGTTGTGTCTGTGTTGCGTCCGTTTTTCATTTTTTCATTTTCAGCTGAGCAACTTCCGTGAATTACGGATGACACACGGATGGTAAAAACGGGCACACGGAAAAACCATGGATCCTTCTCGGATATCTTCACAGATGCAACACATGCACATTTTTTCACGGACTAAGCCACCATAAATACTTTTTCCCCCTTAAATTTGTTAGAATTTTTTGTTTAAAAACAGCGCATACCAACACAGCACAGGCAATGAGCTAATATGGTATATGTACGGGCACATACAGTCAGGTCCATAAATATTGGGACATCAGCACAATTCTAACATTTTTGGCTCTATACACCACCACAATGGATTTGAAATGAAACAAACAAGATGTGCTTTACCTGCAGACTGTCAGCTTTAATTTGAGGGTATTTACATCCAAATCAGGTGAACGGTGTAGGAATTACAACAGTTTGCATATGTGTCTCCCACTTGTTAAGGGACCAAAAGTAATGGGACAATTGGCTTCTCAGCTGTTCCATGGCCAGGTGTGTGTTATTCCCTCATTATCCCAATTACAATGAGCAGATACAAGGTCCAGAGTTCATTTCAAGTGTGCTATTTACATTTGGAATCTGTTGCTGTCAACTCTCAAGATGAGATCCAAAGAGCTGTCACTATCAGTGAAGCAAGCCATCATTAGGCTGAAAAAACAAAACAAACCCATCAGAGAGATAGCAAAAACATTAGGCGTAGCCAAAACAACTGTTTGGAACATTCTTAAAAAGACCTGGAAGACCACGGAAAACAACTGTGGTGGATGACCGAAGAATTATTTCCCTGGTGAGGAAAACACCCTTCACAACAGTTGGCCAGATCAAGAACACTCTCCAGGAGGTAGGTGTATGTGTGTCAAAGTCAACAATCAAGAGACGACTTCACCAGATTGAGGGTTCACCACAAGATGTAAACAATTGGTGAGCTTCAAAAACAGGAAGGCCAGATTAGAGTTTGCCAAACGACATCTAAAAAAGCCTTCACAGTTCTGGAACAACATCCTATGGACAGATGAGACCAAGATCAACTTGTACCAGAGAGATGGGAAGAGAAGAGTATGGCGAAGGAAAGGAACTGCTCATGATCCTAAGCATACCACCTCATCAGTGAAGCATGGTGGTGGTAGTGTCATGGCGTGGGCATGCATGGCTGCCAATGGAACTGGTTCTCTTGTATTTATTGATGATGTGACTGCTGACAAAAGCAGCAGGATGAATTCTGAAGTGTTTCAGGCAATATTATCTGCTCATATTCAGCCAAATGCTTCAGAACTCATTGGACGGTGCTTCACAGTGCAGATGGACAATGAACCAAAGCATACTGCAAGAGTAACCAAAGAGTTTTTTAAGGGAAAGAAGTGAAATGTTATGCACTGGCCAAGTCAATCACCTGACCTGAATCCGATTGAGCATGCATTTCACTTGCTGAAGGCAAAACTGAAGGGAAAATGGCCCAATAACAAGCAGGAACTGAAGACAGTTGCAGTAGAGGTCTGGCAGAGCATCACCAGGGATGAAACCCAGCGTCTGGTGATGTCTATGCGTTCCAGACTTCAGCCTGTAATTGACTGCAAAGGATTGGCAACCAAGTATTAAAAAGTGAAAGTTGATTTATGATTATTATTCTGTCCCATTACTTTTGGTCCCGTAACAAGTGGGAGGCACATATGCAAACTGTTGTAATTCCTACACCGTTCACCTGATTTGGATGTAAATACCCTCAAATTAAAGCTGACAGTCTGCAGTTAAAGCACATCTTGTTTGTTTCATTTCAAATCCATTGTGGTGGTGTATAGAGCCAAAAATGTTAGAATTGCGTTGATGTCCCAATATTTTTTGGACCTGACTGTATATCATCTCCAATGGGCAAGTGACCATCTTTTTTTTTTATGCTTGTGGCCATCAGCCCTTGTATGTAAGAACCTGTTGCGTAACTAAAAAAGGCACAAATACAAAAGGCATGACCTCCTCAGAAAATGAGATTACACCCTGACAATAAAGATAAGGGTCTTACCCAATTCAGAAAGTAAACAGACTTTTTAGATAACTGATTTATATATTTACAATTTCCTCTGAGAATCCCTGGTGTTATGAAAGTAAAGGAGATGTAGTGACTCTATTTTATGATTTTTGTCATGCACTCCTGTGCATTTCCTGTGTTTTGTCGAGAACTCTATTTACAGAAGTTAAAACCCTACATTTTTGCAAAAAAATACATCAAAGTCCAGACAAGGTGTAGGAAGAATCATGAAGGATCGCTGTGATCAAATACTCTTTTTTGTGAAGTCATTTTCCTAATGCAAAGTATTTTCCCCCAACTTCTTGATTTCTTACATTTTTGCAGCTAAAATTACGTGACAGCGAGATGACATACTTACTGCCTAAGGCCTCATGTTCCGCGGCCGAGAGCGGTCCGTGGTAACCAGGCCGGGATTCCTGCTGACAGCAGGAGCGCACGGCGTCATTGGTTGCTATGACGCCGTGCGCTTCATGCCGCCGCTGCTGTACAGTAATACACTATACGAGTGTATTACTGTACAGCAGCGGCGGCATGAAGAGCACGGCGTCATAGCAACCAATGACGCCGTGCGCTCCTGCTGTCAGCAGGAATCTCGACTGGGTTACCACGGACCGCTCTCGGCCGCGGAACACGGCCGTGTGCATGAGGCCTTACCCTGTCAATCAATAGTTTGAGAGTCGGACTGGTGCAGTGAATAAAGCGGAGCTTCTGTGCACTGAGAGCAATAGTGCCACCATTAGAGATGAGCGAATCGAAGTTGATGAAGTGGAATTCGATCCGAATTTCTGGAAAAATTCAATTCGCACCGAATCTGAATTTCCTCACGCTTCGTGGTAACGAATCAAATTTTTTCTAAAATGGCTGCTGCACATGTTAGAACATGTATATGGAGGAATCATTCCACAGTATTGAAGCAAAACAGGGTTCAGTAGGGGAGTTTGCAGCCTGGGTAAGGCCTCATGCACATGACAGTGTTTTTTCACTGTCAGTGATTTGGCTTCAGTGGTCCGTGTCCGATTTTGCTTCAGTTGTGTTTCCTTGTGTCTTCCTTTTTTTTTTCTCTGACAGGGGAAAAAAAGGAAGGTTAATGAAAAGTGTAATTTTATTGCACCAAGGTCTTGTACAAAAAAATGGACATGGATGCGGACACGGATGACATACCAGTTGTGCATCCGTTTTTTTTGACGGACCCATTGACTTGAATGGGTCCGTCCTCCGTTTTCCACTGACAAGAATAGGACAGGTTATATTTTTTTGACGGTCTGGAATCACGGATCACGGATGCGGAGAAAAAACGGAGGACTATCAGTTTTTTTTCACAGCTCCATAGAAATGAATAAGACCTCCGCTAAACTGTGAAAAATGACGGTCGTGTGCATGAGTCCTAATAGGAACATTCCTATTACACCTTGCTGCACTGACTGCGGATCCAAATTGCCATTATACAGCTCTGTAATTCCAGCAAACCATTCTTGTTATTGGGGTGCAAGTGCTGTTTGATACAGCCATTAACAGGCTTTATTACAAGGAAATATTTCTACGTTCTTCTTATTTGCCCTTGTGCGGTGCAGTTATATGTTCTAAAGTATTTTTTGACCGGTATTAGTGGGAAAAAAGGGCTTATTAGCCATTGTGTGGTGAAGTGAGAGAAGTACAGCCCTTTTTGGAGTGTATTAGTGGCACAAAAATATATATTATTTTTCCGCTGTTCAGCGGTGCAGTTATATGTTCTAAAGCCCTTTTTGGCGTGTATTAGTGGCACAAAAAAAGCATTTTCTGTTGTGTGGTGAAGTGAGAAAATTACAGTCCTTTTTGCGTGTATTAGTGGCAAAAAAATATATATTATTTGACGTTCAGCCGTGCAGTTATATGTTCTAAAGCCCTTTTTGGCGTGTATTAGTGGTGCAAAAAAAAGTATTTGTCGTTGTGTGGCGAAGTAAAGAAAATTACAGCCTTTTTTGGCGTGTATTAGTGGAAAACAATATATATTTGCAGTTCAGTGGTGCAGTTATATGTTCTAAAGCCCTTTTTGGCGTGTATTAGTGGCAAAAAATATATATTATTTGACGTTCAGCGGTGCAGTTATATGTTCTAAAGCCTTTTGTGGCGTGTATAATTGGAAAAAAATAAGGGCCTATTTGCTGTTCAGTAGTGCAGTTATATATTTTAAAGCCCTTTTTTGCGTGTATAAGTGGCAAAAAAATATATAGTTGCCATTCAGTGTTGCAGTCATATGTTCTGGACCCCTTTTTGGCGTGTATTTGTCACGAATACAGGGAAGGGGAGGGACACAGAACTAGGCCTCAAGGCTGGGGAGAGGGGAACGGTCACCTCCTAGGAAACCCCTAAACCTGGCCCTGACTCCTGTCAGTATGTATAGACCCTGAAGGTGGGAAAATACATACGCTGGAACATAGACACTAGGAGCCCTGAAATGCCCTAGGTAGTGGCAGGGAATGAGACTACTGGTTCCTTCCCAGGTGAATGAACCAGCGTCTCCCTGAGGCCTAGTAACAAGCACATGGGGGGCTTTTTATAGGATTGGATAACCCTTTTACGTGTGGGATAGAGAAGTGCAGTGTGAAATGGTTTAAAGAGACACCATGGCCTGTTAACTTACAGTCTTATGACCTTGATCTATGGAAGATTGCCAGATTCTGGTTAGTGCGCTCAGTCTGTCCGTTCGACTGAGGGTGAAAGGCCGAAGAGAAGGAAAATTGTACCCCCAAGCGAGTGTAAAACTCCTTCTAGAATCTGGAAACAAACTGAGTCCCCCTATCAGACACCACATCAGAGGGAATACCATGTAGCTTCACCATGTTGTCAACAAACACTTGTGCGAGAGTTTTTGCATTAGGTAGCCCTGGTAATGCTATAAAATGCGACATCTTGCTGAAGCGATCAACAACCACCAAAATCACCGTTTTTCCTGAGAAATTTGGCAAATCTGTGATAAAGTCCATGGACAAATGAGTCCAAGGTCTGGACGGGATGGACAACGGAAGTAGAGATCCTGAAGACCAAGTATGTATCACCTTAGCACGTGCACAAGTACTACAGGCTGACACATAGCTGTCCACAACCCCAGCCACCAGAATCTACGAGAGATGAGATCGACTGTGGATTTGCTCCCAGGGTGTCCTGTAAGAACTGTCTAGTGATGTTCTTCGAACACCTTGTGCCGTAATTCAGAAGGAACAAACAACTTTCCCGGAGGACAAGAATCCGGTGCATCTCCCTGGGCCTCCAACACCTCTGCCTCGGGATAAAGAGTGGATATTACTACCCCTTCAGACAAGATAGGACCAGGATCTTCCGAATCACCCTCCCAGGAAAGCCACGCGACAAGGCATCCGCCTTGACGTTCTCAATCCCAGGGCAATAGGTGACAATGAAATGAAATCTGGTAAAAAACAACGACCATCTGGCCTGCCTTGGGTTCAGTCGTTAAGCCGACTCCAGGTAAGCCAGATTTTTGTGATCGGTAATAATTGTAATGGGATGAACTGCTCGTTTTAACCAATGACGCCATTCCTCAAAAGCCAACTTAATGGCCAGCAATTCTCTATTGCCTACGTCATAATTTCTTTCAGCAGCAGAGAATTTATTAGAGAAGAAAGCACATGAATGCTGTGGCACACCGAGCATAAGTGCTTGGCCTGTGTTCTGGGGACTCAGAGCTCCCCCTTATTCAAAAAATAATTGTCCCTTCTCTCCCTCTTCCCCCACATCCAAAACCAGACCACCGTCATAAACTCTTAGTCCCTGACCCAGAGGTGACAACGATCACTGGCATCCACGACACTTTATATAAACATGCCTTTATAGTGGACAGCTTCAAAGGGGTTTATAACTTTATGATAGGGGCACGCCTCCGGAAGGTAGGGGCAAGCTGCTCTCCACACTTTACTATCATTGGGAAAATCCAAAAATCTTACTCCGGTCCTAACTCGAAAATACAGCTCAATAGAGATTATTGAGGTACGCCATTTTAACGGTCAGGAAGTGACGGTGCCACACTTATGTTAAATCCTGGCTCAGATAATCAGTTCTTCTGATTGGGGTCACGTGGACACCCCGTGTTTGGTACCCCTGTGACCCCAATACTGAGAGCTGAAAAATGAGCCCACAATTATCGGGCGGGCATTCTCCTGTGTAGAGTTATAGGCAGAAATCCATTTTAGACCAGATTTCAGCGTGACTGACCAGTCATAAAAGTCACAGCCAACCCATATGTCACGCCCTAAAGGCGGGTTTACAGACTGCCTGGACCAATTCTTATATATTGGACAGAGCAGATTGTACTGGGTTCCCCATTTTGATTGTACTGGGTTCCTAATTTTCAGCTACCTGTTTGCTTTAAAATGCAAATCTCAGAAGTTTATTAGTTGTTAGAAGCAACAATTTGATCTCCCGTGTAATCTGGTAGGTTGTAGGAAGCAGGGTGATCAAAGTCTATAGTGTGTGTAGTGTCAGTACTTCTCCTGATTGACCGCTGGTACCTGATCCCGGTCTGATCAGATACTGCGACCTGGGGAATCTGGCAAGATCGTGACAGGCGCCATTTACTAGGTGTAGGACCCTGCGACAAGACTGCTCCTACCCCTACCTCGGATGCGTCAACCTCCACAATAAATGGCTGTGACACATCAGGTTGCACGAGTATAGGAGCAGAAGCAAAACATTCCTTAACCGCTGAAAAGGCTTGTAATGCCTCATCAGACCAGACTGAGAAATCCGCACCTTTCTTAGTCATATCTGTTAATGGTTTAACAACAGTCGAGTAATTCAAGATACATTTACGGTAGTAGTTGGTGAACCCAAAAATTGCATGGGTGCTTTCAGATTTTTGGTCCGATCCCAGTCCAACACAGCATGGACTTTTTCCAGATCCATATGAAAACCTGAAGATGAGACTAGGTATCCCAGGAATTGCACTTCCGGAACCGCAAATACACACTTCTCCATCTTAGCATACAATTTATTCTCCCTTAGGATATGTAAGACCTATCTCACATGATCCTAAAGCTTCTCCATGTCAGGGGAATAAATTAAAATATCATCCAGATACACCACCACAAACCTGCTTACCAGATGATGAAATGTTGAAAAACAGCAGGAGCATTGGTCAACCCAAAAGGCATGACCAAATTCTCAAAATAACCTCAGGGGTATTAAAGGCCGTCTTCCATTCGTCCCCCTCCTTGATACTTACCAGATTATATGCCCCCCTCAAATCCAACTTAGAGAACACCTTGGCACCAACAATCTGATTGAACAAATCTGGGATCAAAGGAAGGGGATAGGGATCACGGACAGTAAGGCGATTAAGCTCACGGAAATACAGACATGGCCTAAGAGTTTTTTTTCTTTATTTTAACAAAGAAAAACCCTGCATCAACTGGGGATTTAGACGGTCTAATATGTCCCTTAGCCAAACTCTTGGTGATATACTCTCGCATGGCTGCTCTTTCGGGTTCAGAAAGATTATACAACCGAGATTTGGGCAATTTAGCTCTGGGAATAAGGTTAATAGGGCAGTCATACTCTCGATGTGGGGGTAACTCCTGGTCTCTACTTTCAGAGAATACATCAGCAAAATCAGAAATAAAGGAAGGTACAGCTTTAGTGGTTACAACAGAAAGAGATGTGTTAAGACAGTTGTCTATGCAATAATCACTCCAATCAAGAATCTGTCTCACTTGCCAATCGATGGTAGGATTATGTTTACTTAACCATGGTAAACCTGGCACCACCGGAGCAGGCAGACCCTCCAGCACAAAACACGAGATGGATGCTTGATGAAAATCACCCACCTTTAAACGAATGTCCTGCACAATTTGTGATAAACATTTTTGAGTGAGTGGAGCGGAATCAATTGCAAATACCGAAATATTTTTGTCTAATGCATTTCTTGTCAAACCATGCATACGAACAAACTGACCATCAACTAGGTTAACCGCTGCCCCACTGTCAATAAACACTTAAATTCCCACAGCTTTGGAGTCTAGCGCCACCTCAGCCGACAGGAGAAATCGGGTACTACCAATAAATGAAAAAAGTAAGTTTTCTGGCTCCCCACCCACACCACCAATAGTAAGTTGGGGATTAAACGTTTTTTTTTTTCTGTTTTCACCTTGACGCTGAACGTACGGACATAAATTCACAAAATGTTGCTTCTTTCCACAGCAAAAACAGACTCCCTTCATATGACCAAAGCTCTTGCCAGCATTTCCAGGAGTAGCTCCTCCTAACTGCGTAGGCTCGTCACAAGGCGTAACCACAGGTGTCTCTCCACCATAACTGTCAAAGGAAGCTGCCACATTATTCGACAGTACGTCCTCAGGGTGAGGAACCCTAGATCTCTCTCTCAGGTGTCTATCAAGACGTACAGCAAGGGACATAGCTTCTTCCAATGACTCAGGATTATCATGAAAGGCCAACGCGTCCTTCACCCTCTCAGATAGCCCCTGACAGAATTGCCTACGGAGAGCAGGATCATTCCACTCCGTATACGTAGACCATCTCCTAAATTCTGAGCAATAGGTCTCCGCGGAGCGGTCTCCCTGCCGTATACCACGTAATTTGGTCTCTGCCTGAGAGATCCGATCTGGATCATTGTAAATAAGACCAAAGGCTCTAAAAAATTAACCTACCGACTGGAGGGACTGTGATCCGGTCGGCAGAGAAAAAGCCCAAGACTGGGCGTCACCTTTAAGTAATGAAATGAACATACCCACACGTTGACTCTCATTCCCAGAAGAGTACAGACGCAGCTTAAAGTACAATTTACACGACTCCCTGAAGTGAATGAAATTGTCGCTACTCCCGGAATATCTGTCCGTGAGGACAACCTTAGGTTCAGGGCAGGCCTGGTACCCACAACCAGAAGCAGCCGCCTGTGGTCTCTGGATCTGCAAGACGGTCCCTGACTGCTGTCAGTATGTATAGACCCTGAAGGTGGGAAAATACATGCGCCGGAACCTAGACACTAGGAGCCCTGAAATGCCCTAGGTAGTGGCAGGGAATGAGACTACTGGTTCCTTCCCAGGTGAACGAACCAGCGTCTCCCTGAGGCCTAGTAACAACAAGCACAGGGGAACAACCAAATACAAAGAGCAGTACAAATTATCTTATAGAAAATGGACGAGCAGGAACACAGGTAAGGTCCACACACCAACTCTTCCAAATCCAAGCAGAGAATATCAACTGCATGGTATGAAGTGTGAAACCAAACTAAGTAGGGAATGCAGTAATGACCACGGGCTGCACCTGACAAGAGGTGTGGTCATTACAAAACCACAACACTGAGAATCAAGAGACTGTCAGTTAACCTCACGTACAGTCAGTCTCTCCGATCTTCTAACCTCTGTCACAGAAGGCATCGTGACAGTATTAGTGGCAAAATAATATACATATTTGTCGTTCAGTGGTGCAGTTAAATGTTCTAAAGTCCTTTTTGGCGTGTATTAGTGGCAAAAATATATATATTTACAGTTCAGCGGTGCAGTTATATGTTCTATAGCCCTTTTTGGCGTGTATTAGTGGAAAAAGGGGCTTATTAGCAGTTGTGTGGTGAAATGCGAAAATTACTGACTTTTTTGTGGTGTTTTAATTTCCTTTTTATTTTTTTATTTAATCTAACAGTATGACAGACAGAGAAGTGACAGGCCCTGCACAGGGAAGTGGCAGAGGCCTAAATGTTTCTGGCGCAGGCACAAGTCACAGCAGAGTAAGGGGGCGCGGCAGCAGGAGTCACAGCGAGCGGCCTGAACTCCCGGTGTTATCTAGCGGTCATGTCTTTCCCAGCAACCCAGTGGTTCTTGAATGGTTGACTCGGTCATCCACTTAGTCCCAAGTGACATCAGACACCCCTAGCCAAAAGTCGGTTGGTTCGTCAGACACAACCCTTAGTTGGAATGGCCCGGGAGCAGGCCCTGTGCCCTCACCTGTCCTCAACTTGCCTCTGTCCTTTTCAGTTCCCTCAGCCAGAGAAGTATTAAATGCTGTGGGCTCAGTTCCAATATACAGCGAGGACGAGCTACTAGAGGACAGTCAGCAGCTACTGCCCAGCCAAGATGTGGAGGAGACATCCGCCGCTTCCTCTGGTAGGCAGGCAAGTAGTGATGATGAGAGTTCCGTGGGAGCTGGTGTTGCGAGCGATCAAGCTCCTGACCCAGAGACTGTTGAGGAGAACATCAGAGACGTGTAGACAGTACTCGATGATGATGATATAGATGATCGCACTTGGGAGCCAGGTGAATTAGAGGCTTCATCACCATTGGGAGAAGAGGGTGGAAGCTTGCCCGTGAGGCAGCGGCGGAGCCAGCAAGTCGCTAGGGTGCCCGGGAGTCAGCAGGATGGCATCAGTGAGAGGTTGGGAGCCAAACGTGCCTGGGGTAGATCACCCACTTCGCAGGAGCCTACCCGCCTGGAAAGTAGTGGTGCAAGAGTTCACGGCGGGTGCAGCGGCAGTAGCAGTCAGTCAGTGCAGAGTGTGGGGGTAAAATCATCTACTTAGCGGTGTGGCCGTTTTTTTTTAAGCCGCTGTAGGAGGTGAACCTCGCTATTTGTAGAATCTGTGGGCAGAAGGTGAAATGTGGCCAGGGTGCCAATGTTGGCACCACGGCCCTGCGTCAACATATGCAGTGTCACCATAAAGTGGCCTGGGAGAACCGTGGCTCCAATGTGGTGGTCCAGCCTGCCGCAGCAACCACTGCATCACCCAGTGGCACGCACCCGATTTCAGGCAGTCAAGGCTCCACCACCTCAGCCGAAGGGAGCTGTCTGTCCTTCCCATCATCTGCTAGTCCTGATGCTCCTGCTCCACCTCCTACTCCTCGTCAGTCATTCCATCAGCAATCAATCACCAAAGCGATTGCCAAGAGACAACAGCATGCGTGCACTCATCCAACGGCACAGAAGCTGAACGTGCTCCTGGCCAAGTTGCTGGTACTGCAGTCCCTCCCTTTCCAAGTGGTGGACTCTGCACCTTTCAGAGATCTGATGGAGAGTCCCAAGCCATCATTTCTTTGCCAAAAAGGCAGTACCAGCCCTGCACACGTATGTAGAACAAAAGGTGGGCCAGTCCTTGAGCCTGTCAGTGTCTGCCAAAGTGCACGGCAGAGCCAACGTGTGGAGCTGTAACTACAGTCAAGGACAGTACATGTCCTTTACGGCCCACTGGGTGAATGTGGTTCCTGCACAGCCACAACAGCAACTTGGCCAGGTGACGCCGCTTCCGCCTCCACGTTCTCACGCCGTTGGTCCTGCGAAAATGTCCGCCTCTGCCTCCTCATCCTCCACCGTGTCCTCAGCCTCCACTGCAGCGACAATTCACAGTGCCCCTCCAGCATACCACATGTGCAGGGCACGGCGGTGTCGCGCTGTTCTGCACCTCGTTTGCCTGAGCAAACGGATTCACACAGAGGAGGAACTGCTCCGTGTACTTCATCAAGAAATCGAATTCTAGCTTTCTCCGTGATAACTCAAAATCGGAACCATGGTGACCGACAATGGGAAGAACATGGTGTCGGTGCTGCGTCAAGGAGGGCTGAGACATGCGCCCTGCATGGCACACGTGTTCAATCTAAGCAGTTCCTGAAGTCTTCCACCCGTCTGCAAGACATCCTAAAAATTGCCAGAAAACTTTGCATGCACTTCAGCCACTCGTACACCGCAAAGCACACCCTCCTTGATCTGCAGCGGCAGAACGGCATCCCCCAACAAAGGCTGAATTGCAACGTTTCCACCAGTTGGAATTCCACCCTCCATATGTTCGACCGACTATATGAACAGAGAAAGGCCATAAATGATTTCTTGATGATCCAAGCGGACAGGAGTACTCCCCTTTGTAACTTTGATGTCAGCCAGTGACAGCTCATGCATGACACCTGCCATTTGCTCAGGCACTTTGAGGAGGCCATGTTATTTTTCAGTCACCAGGACGATGGGATGAACAACGTCATTCCACTGCTTCTTGTCCTGGAATAGATGCTGGAGTAAATCTGGCTGGTCAAGGGACTGGAGACGTGGCGCCTTGATCTCACGGCCACATGAGCCCTGTGGGGGCTGAACTGGAGGAGGAGGAGGAGTAGGACACTGGAGCACAAGCAATGTCTAGCAAAAAGGGTGGTTTTTCTACATAGGTGACAGGAGAGGAGGAGCAGGAGGAGCTAGAGGAGCTTCAGGGTTATCAGGAAGACAAGGCAGAGGACCCAGACACACCGTGGCAGTATGCAGTGGAGATGGAGGCAGGGAGTCCCTCCAAGTCACTTGCACAAATGGCCCGATGCATGCTCACTTGCTTGCGTGGTGACAACCGAATTGTCACCATTCGGCAGAGGGATGACTTCTGGCTCTCCACCTTGTTGGACCCTCGCTACCAGTCCAAAATGGGGCCCTTTCTTACACCCGCTGGAAGGGAGGATAAACTAAACTACTATAGAGACATCGTATGTAGTCAGTTGGCAGCTGCCTATCTGCGGCATCGTCCATCCTCTCGCAGGTCTGACCGGGGGTGCCCTCTGTGCTCATGTTCCTCTGCCATGGCTCTTGTGGCAGCGTGGGGGGTAGGAGCAGTTCCAGCTCCATCAGCAGCAACTTGAGTCTAGATTTGCTGATGAGCAGCTTTCTTCACCCGCCTAGTGAAGAAACTTCTCACCACCAGCAGCAGCGGCAGCTAGACCTGGAGCAGGACCTGAACCAGGATGTGGTGGCATACTTGGACAGCACCCTGCCACCCCACATTGAAGATCCGCTGGACTACTCGGCAGCCAAACTGAGTTTTCCCTGGAAAAGCATTCCTGCCCGGCCAGTAGTGTTGCATCAGAGGAGGTGTTAAGTGCGACGGGGGGCCATAGTTACCCCAAGAAAAACTCGTGGAGAGACTGACCTTTATCAAGATGAATCAGGCATGGATTAGCCAGGATTTCCACCGACCAATGCCTGATGGATGCATCAGACTAGATCATCCATGGTGCCACACCAACGACAAAAGAGACTGGTTTCTCCTGGCTACCTGCCTCAGCTACTATTCCGATGCTGCCACCCGCCTGATGGCACACATCTGATGTCAAGTGCTCCTTCTTTCACCCACCATCTTCAGCTGGTACTGGTATTGCCACACACCTCCCCACTCTGTCACCGGGTCACTCTGTGGTCTCCTGATGCTGCCGCCACCTCCACACTATGTCACCTTGCCACTCTGTGGCCTCCTGATGATGCTGCTGACACCTCCACACTCTGTCATTGTGCCACCCTGTGGCCTCCTCCTCATGCTGCTGCTGCCGCCTCCACCTCGACACTATGTCATTGTGCTACTCTGTGGCCTCCTGATGCTGCTGCCAACTCCACACTGTCATTGTGCCACCCTGTGGCCTCCTCCTGATGCTGCTGCTGGTGCGACCTTCACATTAGTGTTAATCGCGAATATTCTAATCACTAATTTTTATCGCAAATATCGGCACTTCGAGGATTCGCGAAAATCTAGAATATAGTGCTATATATTCACAAATATTCTAGTTTTTTTTCATCAATACTACTGCTTCTTGCTTGTGGGCCAATGGGAAGGCTGCAATATCTTTGTCAGAGCTTAGCAACATCCCTAGCAACCAATAGAAAAGTTGCCTACCCCTTTACTATAAAAGAAACTTCCCAGCAGCCATTTTCTGCTGTTTTTTGCAGTTCTGAGAGAGAGTGTTATTGCTGTGCTCTATGCTTTGCAGACTCATCTGGATCCTTATTTCATTACATTAGATAGTTAGCTCATATATATATAATACAGATAGTTAGTGGGAGATAGTCAGTGTAGGTTAGATAGTGATATAGTGTAGATCAAGCATGTCAAACTCAAAGGCTAACATGGGCCAAAAAAACAAAATTTAAGTTTATGTGGGCCGCATCAAAAAAAAATTAAAAAATCGTACATTTTCATAGAACAACATTGTTGTTTCATGACTGCTGACCCCCAACATCCCGTTGCCCAATAACACAAGTGAGACCTATATATATATATATACAAATATTAAACTTCACTATAAGACGCACCTAGGTTTTTGAGGAGGAAAATAAGAAAAAAATATTTTTAACCAAAAGTTGTGCTTTGGTGGGCTTTGAATTAATGGTGGTCTGTGCATGACACTATTATGGGGGATCTGTGGATGACGCACTGTCATGTGGGGGATCTGTGGATGGCACTGTTATGGGGGACCTGTGGATGGCACTGTTATGGGGGATCTGTGGATGGCACTGTTATGGGGGATCTATGGATGGCACTGTTATGGGGGATCTGTGGATGGCGCTGTTATGGGGGACCTGTGGATGGCACTGTTATGGGGGATCTGTGGATGGCACTGTTATGGGGGATCTATGGATGGCACTGTTATGGGGGATCTGTGGATGGCACTGTTATGGGGGATCTGTGGATGGCACTGTTATGGGGATCTGTGGATTGCACTGTTATGGGGACCTGTGGATGGCACTGTTATTGGAACCTGTGGATGGCACTGTTATGGGGGATCTGTGGATGGCACTGTTATGGGGGATCTGTGGATGGCACTGTTATGGGGGATCTGTGGATGGCACTGTTATGGGGTGGGATATCTGTGGATGGCATTGTTATGGGGTGGGGGAATCTGTGGATGGCATTGTTATGGGGTGGGGGATCTGTGGATGGTGCTGTTATGGGGGATCTGTGGATGGCATTGTTATGAGGTGGGGGATCTGTGGATGGAACTGTTATGGGGTGGGATATCTGTGGATGGTACTGCTATGGGGTGGGATATTTGTGGATGGCATTGTTATGAGGTGGGGGGATCTGTGGATGGAACTGTTATGGGGGGGATCTGTGGATGACACTGCTATATGTCATCCACAGATCCCCCTCATAACAGTGCCCCCCAATACACCGGCCCTCTGCTCACCGAAGTATTTATAAACGTGAATCCTTATCCTGTTATTAAGTTGAACTAACGCTGCACTCTCCCATGTTCCCATGTTCCCCTGTATCCCCACAGCACTTACGAACACGCTTCCATAGCAGCCAGAGCGGACGGCACCAGTAACATCACTCACTGACGTCGCGCATCTGCTCCGCCTGCTTCATTCATAAAGTGGGCGGAGCAGGCGCTCGACGTCAGTGAGTGACGTTACTGCTGCCGTCCACTCTGCCTGCTATTGAAGCTTAAATAAGTGCTATGGGGATACAGGGGAACATGGGAGAGGATTCACGTTTATAAATAAAGCACTTACTTAAGCTTCAATAGCAGGCAGAGCGGACGGCAGCAGTAACGTCACTCACTGACGCCTTTATGAATGAAGCAGGCGGAGCAGGCGCTCGACGTCAGTGAGTGACGTTACTGCTGCCGTCCACTCTGCCTGCTATGGAAGCGTAACCAGAGCAATGAATATCTTTGCCGGGCCGCAAAGATATTCATTGCGGGCCGCATGTTTGACACCCATGGTGTAGATGATAGGTTCCAGTGCAGGGTGTTAAGTAGTGTCATAGGAATTACTGTTTCTCTGCTGTCCATACATACATGCTACAGACATAGTGCTGTGATGTCACAACAATACTTAGTGCACCAATCAGTAATATCTACTCAGACCTGATAAAATGTGAAGTTGCACGTATTGCGCAAAAAAAGCGCATCATTAGTGCAGATTTGCGCAATTGCGAAAATAATGACAAGATCGCGAATTCTAGATCGCAAAAAAACAAATATTGCCTATGTCGCTCATCACTACTCCACACTCTGTCATTGTGCCACTCTGGGGCCTCCTGATGCTGCTGCCACCTCACCACTATGTCATAGGGTCACTCCGTGGACTTCTCATGCTGTTTTCACCCTCCCCACTTCATGACTGGGCCACTTTGCCTTTCGGCCTGGCTGACATCATCATTTATTTGACCCTTTCTCTGATCTGTCAGAAGAAAGGAAAAATGATACGCACAACGGATCATGTCTATGTAACAGCTGTAAGGCCTGTATGGTCCCATCAGAATTGGCCTATGATTTGGTAGCCAAAAGCAGGAGTGGGTACAAAACACAGATGACATGCAAATATTCCATTCATGTGTCATCTCTGTTTTGGATCCACTCCTGTTTTTTTGGCTTTAGCAATACTGATGGATTACTGATCAAATGCTGACCGAGTGAAGGCGATGCGCCACAGACAGGATCCGTTTTTTTGTGGGGTAATTGTTCTGACAGACCAGAGGAATGTCAAATTAATCAGTGACGTCAACACAAAGTTACTGCTGACACCCTCTCCACTCTGTCGGGGGGGGGGGGGGGGGCTCTACTTGTATAAGCGTTTAATAGAACAGGTTCTGATAACATCTATGTGGAATCAGCTGCCGACAGTGTAAAAGGAATGTGCTTCTTCTTGGCGCTAACATTGACCTGTAAGGCTGAGTTCATACTTGAGTTATTTGGTCAGTTTTTGCCCCGTGACTGCCCAAATAAGTGAAGTGTGCAGTGATTCTAAGAGCGTCTCCTGTCATGTGCGTGTCATACGGACTCACAGTATTGTTTCACTACTACAGCAGACTCCCTATGCGTGTTACTGCAGGGCACAGTGTTCTACACAACTATACAGGCTCTCTGCAGCCAGGAAATAGCCATTTTTTAACGCAATTCGCCGCAAATAAATTCTGATCAAACCAAATTTCTTTTTTAATTCGTCGAACCGGCCAAATCGAATTTTTAAGAAATTCGCTCATCTCTAGCCACCACCCTTGCAGCTGATTGTATATGTGAGGGAGTCACAGATCACTATAAGAATGGCACAGTTGGAATTGGGTGAGCTTAGCCTTCCTGGCAAGATGCTTGGTTGAATAGCGATATCACTGATGAAAGACTCCCAAGAAACCTGGACTACCATGTACTGGAACAGTATCATCTTTATCGATGAATCTAGGTTTTGTTTGGGATCCCACAATGGTCAAGTTCAAGCAGAAGGCCTCCTGGTGAGCGTTTCAATCCTGTTTTCGCTGTGGAGTGACACAATGTCCCAACTGCTGGTGTGATGATCTGTGGAGCCATCACATATGATAATCGGTTACCTCTAGTAGTGATAGGAGGGACACTAACAGCTCAGTGATATATGCAGGACATCCTGCGGCCACGTGTGTTGCCTCTCGTGGCAGGGCTTCCAAGTGGTATTTTTTAGCAGGACAATGCTCATCACACACAGCAAGGGTTTCCCAAGAATGTCCTAGATTGTAACACTTCCTTGGCTGCCTGTTTGCCATATTGATCACCAATTGAGCATTTATGGGACCAGCTGGGATGCCAGCTTCAGCAACGTACGAATGTGCAGGATCTACAGGCCCAGCTGTAACATCTGTGGACAAATGTGCTATAGGATACCATACATAACCTGTGTGCCTCCATGACCAACCATATCTCATTCTGTTTGCAGGCTAGAGGAGGCTGTATCTCATCCTGTATCCAGGATAGAGGCCGTATTTCATCCTGTATACAGGCTAGAGGAGGCCGTATCTCATCCTGTATCCAGACTAGAGGCAACCAACAGGGTCCAAGAGCTTCCTTTCAATTGTACAGTTTTCCCCAATAAACTTCTCCTTGCACTCTAATATTTGTAATCACTTCCATATGGAATCAGTATAGTCACACATAGAAAGTATCATTCCATTTCAACAACTCCTTCTTGGTGCGATATTGTTTTTGTCAATGAGTGTATATAGAAAAGAAACCAGCATTGCAGCAAAAAATAAAATAAAAACTCGACATGATATAAAAGCGCTATGCTATAAAATGAATGCACGGTTAGTCATGCTGACAGGTGCCTTTAAGAAATACAGACAGGGCTGGGAAATTCCTCAGGAAAGCTAAAAATAAGTGTTATTGTTGCTGTAAATATTGCAGTGAATTATATAGCTGGCGGACAGTCCTTGAAAACCTTTATCATTTTCACTATTATTTTTTGCACATTAGAAAACCATCAGGTATAATAATACAATTCAAGGACACACTGAAACAATAATGTGTAAAAAGGATATCATTAATCCTTTCCTTGCATGCTTCCCTGCGGTATGTTAAATTTAGCTGCACATTGTAGAATGTTTAAGTCTGACGGGGGTTAAGACTTATATGTTACAAAACAATGAATGGATTTATTTATAGTGTAATCAAGGGCATAGCTATAAGTAATAGGGCCCTACAGCAAAAGGCTAGGTACACCTTTGGGGGCAATTTTATTTTCTTATTGCATTGTACTCAACTTGGGCTAAAAAAATTTTTTTCAATTGGTCTTTATTAAAACTTTTGAGCCCCTTTCTCAGTGCAGCGGTGAGATTCTCTAGCTCAGAATTTTCACTTTGTTCCATCAGGATGCTTAGCTGACGGGCTCCTTATCACACTCATTATAGCTCAGGTCTTATCTTATTGATAAGAAAGTGGCTTAAAGAAGTGTTTATGACCTCTTCATAATTTAGAGATAAGGTTTATTAGATGACCAGCACAAAATGAAAGTATGATTTACACAGATAGAAAAACAGTTAACCCTTTGTGACAGAACGGCTCAATATTTTTTTTTTTAATAAAGACCAATTAAAGAAATAACTTTTTGCCCAAAATTAGTAAAAGGCAATCATATAAAAAAAAAAATGCCCCCAAAGGTGTACATTAATAGCACCATATATGAAAAAAAAAAACAAATAATAGCAGAAAGCCACAAATAGGTATGTTCTTGCACCTGGCTGGGCACCCTCAACCTGTGGACCCCATAGCAAGTGCTATGGCTATAGTTACGCCCACGGGTGTTATATACAGCACTGGACACGATTTTGTGGGTCACTACCTTACTAAACAGTTCACAAAAGGAAATAAAAAGAGGACCTATCTGTTGATATGCATTTCCTAAATGTAAAAAACTTGGAGCATCTTTTCTCCGTTATTGAGATATCCCTCCATTATTCCTTCCTGGAAATGTATAAATAAATTGACCACTGGGTGTTACTATTTCCATTTTCAATAGTAGATTGCCCCTGCACAGACTGAGGGCTCAGGCATACGAACATATTTTTTTTCCGTGCCCGCTCCATTTTTTTTGTGGCCGCTTATGCAGGACCATTTATTTCAATAGGGACGCAAAAAAAAAAATGACTCAGCGTGCATTCCGTATTCGTATGTCCGCAAGTCCGTTCCTCAAAAAAATAGAACATATCCTATTCTTGTCATTTTGCTGACAAGGACAAGCATTGTTACAATGGATCTAAAAAAAACGGTTGTAAAACGGATGTCACATGCATGTCATCTGTTGTTTTTCTTTTTTGCAGATCTGTCTTTTGCAGACTGCAAAATACATACAGTCGTGTGCTTGAGCCTGACACTGTGCAGTGAGGGCTGGCAGGAGTCAAACTGTGTAAGGATGCACCATTTTGACAAGGGGAGTCATAACGTTCAGTTGTCAATTTATTGACACAATTCCAGGCGGAATAAAAAAAAGGAACAGAACACTGAAGTGTTACAGACATGTCAGGAGAGGTGACTGGTCCTCGTAAAAAGCTCAGCTGGAGGCAACTGAAGGAAATAAAAACCCCAAATTAATGTCCAGCAATTTTCCACTTATTTGCCCCAACTCATTTCCTTTCAGATCTTTCTCTGTGTATGCTTATGCAAAAAAATTCGATGGCTCCTCCCTCCACTAATTACAGGTCCATGTCCAGAATCTATGTGACCCCCCCCAGCTGTCCTCCTCTGCCATAGCTGGCTATTTATGCTAGTGCTTGCTTACTGCAGAGTTGACCTCTTTATTATCCTGTGCTTGTTGTGACCCTAGCCCTAGCTTCCTGTGACCTGTCACCTCTGCAGTGACCCCTGACTTCTGATCTTCCAGTACTTCTGTGGTCTGACACGGTGCTTCTCAGTTTCATCTGTTCTAGGACAGATGCTTTAAACATTATGACATGGAAGCAAAGATGATACCTCCAATCCTTAGCCTCAGCATCTCACTACTGTCACTGCCACCATATTATGCCTGCACAATTACCTCTACCATCCCAGACCTGTGTTAATTCATGCAAGATTGAGAGGTTGGACTTACCCGACTATTGTAGTAATCCAGAGAAGAAGCTAAAGAAAAAAGACTGTGAACACCATTTTGGGCTCCCACGGTGGAAGGAAATAAGATCTCTCCGCTGTGATGGATGATTGGATTGAGCTAAATGTTTAAATTTAAAGGGGTTGTTCACTTTCAAGTGTATACATGTGAATCCTGCTCGTTATGGTGCTAATATCTTTATTTCATCTTTGGGATAGCTTTCTAGAATATGGAAGCCATAAGTTATAGTGTTTCCTCCTTCAAAACACAGAGCACCTGCCCTCTCTGCATGCGCAGGCTTAGATGTCGCGCAGTGTTTCAAAGAAGGAGCACCAAAGTGATGATCGAGCACCAAAGTGCTTGTGTGCTCGGGTGCTCTGGCCGAACACATCGGTATGCTCGTGTGCTCTGCCGAGCACCTGAGCACAATTTAAGTCAATGGGAAAACCCCAGGAACCCCTGCTCAGAAGAGAAGAGGGTGTCTGGTTCCCAAATACAGGTTAGAAATTGATGGAAACCCCATCAAAATGGTTTGGAAACAGCATTAAGAGGATAGCTGGATGTGTCTTGGACTCCTATTATCTACCACATACAATAGACAACCACACAAAGGCTATATGCCAAAAGCCAGGTATATGCAAGCCATCAATCTATCCATGAGACAGATGACAGGCTGAGTCAGCATACCTTACAATGGCAGCATTGTGCACTACGAGACATTCCAAACCAGCTCTCATCTGATATCATTAGGGAGACAAAAAGTTTTCTGATTGTCCTAACATAACATTCAATAACCTTTACATACAGTTTTGTCATGTAAAAAATAATTTGTATAAACATGGGCATATGGGAAAGACATGGAAAGACAAATTTGCGCTCTACACTACTCATGAACAGCGCCAGCTATTGGTTTCATAGTCCTATGACGAGACGATTACTCTTCTCATAAGACTATGAAACCAATAAATGGCGCTGTTCATGAGTCATGAACAGCACCATCTATTGGTTTCATAGTCTTATGACAAGATTATTAGTGTAGCCTTTTGCATGGAAAATTCTCGATAAAAATTTGCGATTAGAATATTCGCAATCTACACTACTCATGAAGAGCGCCATCTATTGGTTTCATAATCTTATGACAAGACTATGACATTCATGAGTAGTGTAGATCGCAAATTTTTCATGCAAAAAAGGCAGATTCTGCTCATTTGCATGTCTTTCCCATATGCCCATGTTTATGCAAATTCGTTTTTACATGACAAAACTGGATAGAAATGTTATGTTAGGACAAACAGAATTTTTTTGTCTCCCTAAGGATATTGATCTAGATGCGCAGGTCCACCTAAGCCATCCAACGGATCTGAAATAACTTTGAGGCTTACTGGCTCTCAGTCAGATGAGAGCTGGTTTGGAATGTCTCATGGTGCACAAGGCTGCCACTGTAAGGTATGCTGACCAAGCCTGTAATCTGTCTCATGGATAGATTTATGGCTTGCATATACCTGGCTTTTGGCATATAGCCTTTGTTTGGTTGTCTGTTGTATGTCGTAGATAATAGGAGTCCAAGACGCATCCAGCCATCCTCTTAATGCTGTTTCCAAACCATTTCTAACCTTTTTTGTGAACCAGATGCCCTCTCTTCTTCAGAGCAGGTTTGATGCTCGGGTCTCCCATTGACTTCATTATTTTAAATAGTACTCGAGCATCCGCAGTATTCAGCCGAGCACTCGGATGTGCGAGCATAGCGATGCTCGAGCCGAACAGCAGTTCGGGCCGAGCATGCTCACTCAACACTAATGATGATGTATTTGGTCACATACCACAGCCATTTTATGGACGGGAGAACTATCTAAATGGGAGAGAAGGCTACTCAAGTATGTGTGGGGTGGGGGCTTTAATAATCTAGAAAAGGACCCTGCATATGAAATAAAGATATACTAATAGATGCCATATAATGCACATTACGCTTTACATACATATACTTGAAATAAAGTGGCCTGAAGACTGGCCTCAGCAGTGAAGTGTCATTGGGGGTTAATTACTGATGAGGCCCCTGATTGGCTGCAGCAGCGCACATGACCCAGTCTGTGCAGGAAGTTTACAGGCAGTGACTTAAAAGGGTTGTTTCATCTCATACAATGGGGCATATCGCTAGGAAAATATACGAGTTGAATGTTACAGAGTACAGCACTTAAAGAACACTGTTACAGATGGAAAGGCATTAAAAGTGGTGGTGAGGTCTGGCAGAGGCCTGGATTCAGTAGACTATTTCACTGAAGTTGTGTTTCTTAGTAGGTCATGAACTCTACCTCAGCAGTCAGTTCTTGCCATTGTGTAAGCTATATTGCTATATGAACTCTACGGAAGTCCTTTTTTATCATCAGTGCTCACATAAAGGTACAGGAACTATATCAACAGAGCAATCCTTGTACAAAATACAATGTAACAAAGCACAAGTGATAGATCTGAATATAAAGATAAGTCGAGTGATAGAAAACTGATCGAAGGTAATGGAATCACATCAAAACCACATCTGTAATAAAAAGAACTCTCAGTATGACAACACAATGTTGAGTTTCTCAAAGGTGTGTTATGTTGTTACTGACAACCCCTTTAATATGAGGGGCATGACAATGATCAGTTAGTTGATCAATGCTGATCACGCCCCTGAGACCTCCAGCAAACAGTGGCCACTATGGGGAGAATGTAGTATTACATTGTTGTTGTCCATGTAAAACATGGGTGGGCTGAGTCTGCCAGAGTGAGAGCCATGGCTTGTTGGCTACCTCATCCCACCTCAACGCTGTACATATGTCATTCTAGGAGGAGGAGGATAGTCCCACCACATCACTGGTCCTCTTTTGAAAAAAGGTTCCTGAGGTGAAGAGTAGGTGCAATTGCCCATTTATGGGGTAAGGAAATCCCGAGTCGTCACATTTTATTTTTTATTTTTCTCCTTTATACTTGTCCAGTACAGTTTTAGATATAGAGATGCACCTGCACCCTGACATTTCTGGTGGTGAAAGGACACATAAGTGGTCCCTAATATTATTAATGACACACGGTCATTTGAAGCCCTCTTACAGATTTTGCCTTGGGGCTGAAGAGCTATCGTAGCGCAGAAGCCATGAAAGGCAAGCAAGTGAATCCTTGTTGAAATTCTATCAAGAGAAGTTTCAATTCACTGGTCAAACGCTGGAAGAGGTTAAGGGAAAAGAGGGGAGGATGACTAGTTGCAAGACTGAGGTCACTGAAGCTTGAACAAGAAAACAAGACATTTTGGAAGAATAATAACCTTATGGTTTTCAAAAAGGACCTGATCCCACCCCACACAACAATAACAATAAAAGTAGTAGTAATAATAATCATCAATAAACATCAGCAGGAATGTTTAAGATATATTTCCCACATCCACAGATTTGTTGGTTGCTTCCCATCATAAAAGAAGGCAATAGTACACTTTGAGGTGTTTAGGTCAATACATCTTCAGTCTGCAATTGACCTGACCACTTGTTTACAGCTTCAGATTGCTTGCAGCATATGTTAATAATGTATCTTGCTGGATAACTGGCTTTGGTCTTGTAATAACATACAGTTGAAGACAGAAGTTTCCATACACTATATAAAAAGACACATATACATGTTTTTCTCAATTTCTGACATGAAATCAGAATAAACCTTTTCTTGTTTTTGATCAATTAGGATTACCATAATTATCATTATTTGCCAAATGCCAGAATAATGTGAGAGAGAGAACGTGTTAAGGCATTTTTATTACTTTCTGCAATGTCAAAAGTTTACATACACTAAGATTACTATGCTTTAAAACAATTCTGGACTGCCCATATGATGAAGTCATGTGTTTGGAAGCTTCTGTTAGGTTTGTTGGCAACATCTGAGTTAATTAGAGACACACCTGTGGATGTATGTAAATGCACACCTGAAACACACTGCTTCTTTGTGTAGCATCATGGGAAAGTCTAAGGAAATCAGCCAAGATATCAGGAAGAGAATTGCGGAGTTGCACAAGTCTGGCTCAGCCTTGGTGCAATTTCAAGATACCTGAAGGTGTCTCGTTCATCTGTACAATTATACGCAATTACAAACAAGATAGGAATGTCCAGCCATCATACCGCTCAGGAAGTGTGTCCCACAGATTATGTGCTTTGGTCCGACATGTGCAAATCAACCCAAGAACAAAAGCAAAAGACCTTGTGAAGATGATGGCAGAAGCTGGTAAGATTGTGTCAATATCCACCGTGAAACAAGTACTGTATCAACACGGGCTGAAAGGCCACTCTGCCAGGAAGAAGCCATTAATCCAAAAGAAACATTAAAAAAAGCCAGATTAATGTTTGCAAATGCACACAGGAACAAAGACCTACATTTTTGGAGACATGTCCAGTGGTCTGACCAAAACTAAAATTGAACTTTTTGGCCATAATGACCATCGTTACATTGGGAGGAAAAAGGTAAAAGCTTGGAAGCCTAAGAACACTATCCCAACTGTGAAACACGGGGGTGGAGGCATCATGTTGTGGGGTTGTTTTTCTGCAGGAGGGACTGGTGCACTTCACAAAATAAATGGCATCATGAGGAAATAAGATTATGTGGAAATATTGAAGCAAGATCTCAAGGCATCAGACAGGAAATTAAAGCTTGGGCGGAAATGGGTCTTCCAAATGGACAATGACCCAAAGCATACTGCCAAAACTGGTTACAAAGTGGCTTAAAGAGGACCTTTCATGGGTCCAGACATTATGAAATAACTAGCACGTTATGTAGGGCACTGTGTACGGATGTAATATTGCTTACTAGTTTTTCTGGGAACCGCTTCGTTCACCCGCTGTGCCCCTCTGCAGTTTTCCCGGTGGGTATGCTGATGATAGCATCAGTACAGGGAGGAGAAGACTGTCTTGTTTCTCAATGGGCGTCTCCTTCTCCCTAGCTGTAGTGTGGTCCAATCGCAGCAGAGAGCGTCATAGCCAGGGAGAAGGAGACGCCCATTGAGAAAACAAGGCAGTCTCCTCCTCTCTGTACTGATGCTATCTATTCGCATACTAGCCGGGAAAACTGCAGGGGGGCACAGCGGGCAAACGGAGCGGCGCCCAGACAAACTAGTAAGCAATATTTCATCCGTACACAGTGCCCTACATAGCCTGCTAGTTATTTCATAATGTCTGGACCCATGAAAGGTCCTCTTTAAGGATAACAAAGTCAATGTTTTGGAGGGGCCAGCATAAAGCCCTGATCCCAATCCTTTTGAAAATTTATGGGTAAAGCTGAAATGGCAGGTGCGAGCAAGGCGACCAACAAACATGGCTCAGTTACACCAGTTTTGTCAGGAGGAATGGGCCCAAATTCCGACCAACTATTGTGAGAAGCTTGTCGAAGGATATCCAAAACGTTTAACCCAAGTCATACAGTTTAACCCCTTAATGACCAATGACGTACTGTGTACGTCATGATGTGGTGTTAGTTACGCATCTTGACGTACACAGTACGTCATGAGATCAGAGTGTCACTACAAGTACACTTGCAGTGACCACCGGCATGGTAAACGGATGTCACGGACAGCCTGAGCTGGCCGGGCACCCGGCAGGGACCAATCAGCGTGGTCCCTGCCTTTGAATCGCTGCGATTCAGCAGTGCAGCTCCGATCTTCTCAGTGAGTATTGAGATTGGGGCTGCGCTGCTGTGTTGAGCACCCCCCCTTTCCCCCTGCCATCGGGCCGCTGCTCTGCTGTGGCAGCGTCCCAGTGGTTACCATGGCAACTTGGCGCCTTACACAGGCAATTATGGGCCATCATTAAGGGGTTAAGGGCAATGGTACCAAATATTAATGAAATGTACAGTACAGACCAAAAGTTTGGACACACCTTCTCATTTCAAAGAGTTTTCTTTATTTTCATGACTATGAAGGCATCAAAACTATGAATTAACACATGTGGAATTATATACTTAGCAAACAAGTGTGAAAACAACTGAAAATATGTCATATTCTAGGTTCTTCAAAGTAGCCACCTTTTGCTTTGATTACTGCTTTGCACACTCTTGGCATTCTCTTGATGAGCTTCAAGAGGTAGTCCCCTGAAATGGTCTCCCAACAGTCCTGGAAGGAGTTCCCAGAGATGCTTAGCACTTGTTGGCCCTTTTGCCTTCACTCTGCGGTCCAGCTCACCCCAAACCATCTCGATTGGGTTCAGGTCGGTGACTGTGGAGGCCAGGTCATCTGGCGCAGCACCCATCACTCTCCTTCATGGTCAAATAGCCCTGACTTTCAAAGTTTTCCCAAGTTTTCCCAATTTTTCGGCTGACTGACTGACCTTCATTTCTTAAAGTAATGATGGCCACTCGTTTTTCTTTACTTAGCTGCTTTTTTCTTGCCATAATACAAATTCTAACAGTCTATTCAGTAGGACTATCGGCTGTGTATCCACCTGACTTCTATTCAACGCAACTGATGGTCCCAACCCAATTATAAGGCAAGAAATCCCACTAATAAACCTGACAGGGCACACCTGTGAAGTGAAAACCATTTCAGGTGACTACCTCTTGAAGCTCATCAAGAGAATGCAAAGAGTGTGCAAAGCAGTAATCAAAGCAAAAGGTGGCTACTTTGAAGAACCTAGAATATGACATATTTTCAGTTGTTTCACACTTGTTTGCTATGTATATAATTCCACATGTGTTAATTCATAGTTTTGATGCCTTCATAGTCATGAAAATAAAGAAACTCTTTGAATGAGAAGGTGTGTCCAAAACTTTTGGTCTGTACTGTATGTAAACTTTTGACTTGGCAGAAAATAATAAAAATGCCTTAAAACATGGTGATGGGGACGCTTCAAGTTAAAATATACCATCGGATTGGAGAAAACTCCGATCCGATGGTATAAAAGGGACTCCAGACTTTAACATTGAAAGTCAATGGGGACGGATCCGTTTGAAATGGCACCTATTGTGTCAACGTCAAACGGATCCGTCCCCATTGACTTGCATTGTAATTCAGGACGGATCCGTTTGGCTCCGCACGGCCAGGCGGACACCAAAACGACTTTTTTTTTCATGTCCGTGGATCCTCCAAAAAACAAGGAAGACCCACAGGACGAAAAACGGTCACGGATGACGGGAGGAAAACGGGAACGCCGTTTTGCGGACCGCAAAAAAATACGGTCGTGTGCATGAGGCCTTAATCTCTAGGATTATAAATGCCATCTTCCTCTATTTTATGTCTTCTCATTCCCGACTACAAATCCCTGAGGTATATGATAGATAATGAACCAAGCTCTGCAGCTAATCTCACTACAGCTCATTAATATGAAATTTGGTAGAATAAATCCTAATAGTCTCTCTGTGTTGATGAACACAAAAACCTGTTAATGAGATTAGAAATATCACATGAAAAAAGTTTGTCAAATAGATAAAAAAGAACTACAAGTTAGTGGTGGATGGGTCAAGTTACCTTTTGTGGGATTATTTTATGGAGTGATAGACTACAATGGTTGTATAGGTTAATACAGCTTAGGAAGGACTTCTGTATTATTTTACTGTATGGATGTTTTAGCCGTCAGTATAATATCAAATGATATTTTATGTAGTTTTAAGTCTTGTGTTATGTGCCATATCCATAAACAGATATACATAAATATAGTCAGAAAGTACTCTTTGTACATTTCGGGTACATGGTTGTCCACTTCAGGAAAATTTATCATGGTTGGTCTTCCATGACAATAGATGCTCACCTCACTGACTGAACTCTAACATAAAGTCAACATGATGTACTATATGGTTCACATTATTTACAACTCAAACTCCATGTTCTGGTCATAAACAAAAAATGGCATGTGATTTTTCTGTTCTTCTCATGACAGTATGCTGAAGCAAATTATGATCTATGGATTCATCACACTAAAGTCACCATGGATAATGTACTACGGTATTGTACTTCACAAATAGCAAGGACATTGTGACCCCTTTATTGAACAAAGGCAGATAAATAACTCAAAAAGTTTAGACATTTGAATGCACTTATAGAAAAATTATAATACTATTACAATTAACTAATAATAGCAAAGAGAATCAAAAGGGGAAAAATAGAGAGAACAAAGGAATTGAAATGAAAAATGGAGAAGGAGAAGAACAGAGTCAAAAAGCAAAAGTGGGAAATGAAGACGAAAAGGAGGAAGATTGGCAAAAAGGAAAGAGAGAAAGAGAAGCAGGATAAAGCGAGAAGCGTAGATCAAAATCAAAAGGAGAAGAAGAGAAGAGAATAAAGTAAAGAGCAAATGCAAATGGGTAATAAAATAATGAATAATTAGAAGGGTAAAGAAAAAAAAAAGAAAAAGAGAAAGGGATAATGAGAAAAATGATGGATAAAGAAATGCAAAATAAGGGAGAAAAAGGATGTCGGCCAGGAAACAACGAAGGAAAACAAGAAAGAGTTAAAAAGACAAAAAAAATAAAAAAATGAGAAAAAAGGAAAAGGAAGTTGACAAAGGAGAAAAAGAGATGTCAAGGATAAATAAAAACCAAAGGATTAAAGGAAAAAATACTGTATTTTTCGCCATATAAGACGCCACCTGCCCATAAAACGCACCTAGGTTTTAGAGGGTGAAAATAGGAATTAAATATTTTTCAACAAAAGGTGTGTTTAAAATATGGGGAATCTGCTGCTGACAAAACTTATGGGGGGGATCTGCTGCTGACAGAGTTTATGGGGGTACCGTAATTGCTGCTGACACCAATGTTACGGGGGAGGGGACTATGTTGTGACACACTTATTTGGAAAGGGGGGGGATCCAGTGACACTTGAATAAGGGGGTCACAATATTAGGGGGGTCACTTTATTAGGAGTACCCAACTTTATTAGGAGTGGGGTCACTTTATTAGGGGGGTCACTTTATTAGGAGTGGGATCATTAGGGTACAGTACCTTAGGGATGACTTTCGGGCAGGGCACAGCTCTCAGGGCACAGCTCTGAGTGCACGTAGTCAGGAGCAGGCACGTGTGGACAAGGGAAGTCTGCTCCGCCCCTCATTCTTATCAACTTTCCTCCTCCTCCATAACAACGGATCTTCAAGCCAGCTGGTCCGTACCATCCAGCACTTGCTGCGGCTGGCCAGGTCCCTGCCACAGAGCACCCTGCAGAGGTGACCAGCCCCTGCATCCCCACCATCTGCAGCGGCGGACGGTCCCTGCTCCCAGCACCCGCAGTGCGCCCGACCCTTTCCGCCTAGACACCGCAGCTCGGCCGGCCCCTTTCATCCCAGCACTGCAGTGGCAGCCAGGTAACATCAGAGGCACAAGCAAGGCTTCGGACATTTTTTTTCCTATATTCACCCCATTAAGACGCACCCCCCCCCCCATTTTTTGGGGGGGGGAGTGGTCTTATTAGGGCGAAAAAATACGGTAGAAGTGCAGAGAGCCCCTTGAGGAGCCTGGGCAGAGAATGAGTGTGGTAGTGGCTCTGAATATAGGATGTGTCAGAGCCTTTCCCTCAAGCCATTGCTCCCTAGGGCCAGTGCAGTGAGAGGAGGGTGCACACTTTATTCCCTTGGGGCACTCCCTGTAGTTAGGGGCTCCTGCCTGATGGTAGTTTGGAGTTTGAATCTCTGGCGCAGTTACTGCTTCTCAAAATTTTAGGATGGTAAGGACAAAAAAAGCCAAAGACAAGGGAGAAGGAAAAGGACATAGAGAACAAATGAAAATGAGAAACAAAGAAAAAAGAAAGGACAAAGAAATAGAATAGTCATAGACACAGAAAAGCAAATCAAGAAAAGAAGGTGTAGTGCAAAGAACCAAACAAGTAAGGAGAACAACAGAAGAAAATAAAAAAAAGCATAAATCAAAAAAGCTAATCTAGAACAGAAGAAAAAGAACAAAGACAAAAAGAGCTACAAAAAAAGTAAGAAGTAGGAGGACAATGACAGAAAAAAAGGAGAATGGGAGAGGACAGAAGGAGGCAAAAAGACCAAAAATGCAAAAGAGAAAGGGAGGAGGAAGAAGCAAAAAGAAAAAGCAAGAAAGGGAAAAAGAAGAAGAAGAGAATACAACAAAAAGAGAAAAAGAAAAATAAGAAAAGAAAGGAAAAAAAAAAAAAAAGAAAAAAAAAAAAAAAGGACAAGAAAAGAATAGTAGACAAAAAACAAAAAAAAAAAAAAAAGAAAGAAAAAAGGAGAAAAAAAAAAAAAGAAAAAAAAAAAGCTAAAAAGACAAAAAAAAAAAGACAAAAAGAAAAAAAAAGTAGAAAGGAGAAAAAAAAAAAAGGAAAGAGAAAGAAAGGGAGAGGAGGAAGAAGCAAAAGAAAAGCAAGTAAAGGGAAAAAGGGAGAAGAAGAAGAAATACACAACAAAGAAGGCAAAAGAAGAAATAAAGTAGTATAAGAAGGAGGAAAAGGACAAGATCGAAAGAAAGCAAAAGGAGAAAGGGAAACAATAAGACAGAAAATAATTAGTAGAGCAAGGACAAAAAAACCAAATGTTATAAGGGAAAAGAAGACTAAAAGAAGAACTATGGCAAATGACTAAAAAGAGCAAAGCAGAAAATTGTGATTAGCAAGGGAAAATAGAGAAGGAAGGAGGGCAGAACAAAACTAAATGATGCAGGAAGAGGGAAAAAAGGAAAAGAAGGGTATAGACAAAAAAAGCAAAGCAAGAAAAGAAGATACCTGTTATTAAAAAGTATAGTTAAAAAGAATGAGTACATAATGATCAGACTAAGCAAAACCACTACTAGGTAAAGTGAATAAAAACTAGAAGTATAAGGATTTGGGTGACTTTGACAATCACCTACTGTATTGTGACTTGACAGCATCTCCAAAGTGGAATGTCAGTATCTATCAAAGTGGCCCAAGGAAGGTCATGGAGTGTCCAAGGATCATTATGTTGTAGTACGTAATATTACAAAGTTATTTTCATGTTCTGGTTGCGTTAATTGTTATGGTGTATATAATGTATAAGACACTTTTCTGCAGAGAATTAAATGAGTGTTTGATAAATCATTGTATATGTTATAAATAATATGTGTGCACTCTTACAATTATACAATAAGAGACAGGTTACATAATTACACACATCAATGGAAATCAAATTGTTATTTTTCAAACAATATGAATGTCACGTATAAAGGAGATATTTGCCTTGTTTTAGACAGAGAAAATATTTCTCCAGATGTTACATACATCTTTACTGTCAGCTACTAAAGAAAGAAAAAATAGTTATATCATAAGAAAATGATAATTATAAGACATTGTTTGTGGTAATGTTGGAGTGATGCAGAATGGAGAGCAATGGTGTGTACATAACATGATTCTTGTTTCTGCTCTAAGTTGCTTCTGTCTTTCAGTCTAGTTCTGGCACGAAAGTGTGAAAGAAAAAGTGGCCAAAAGAGATGACTGAAACCTTTAAAAAACCTCTTTATTAGGGTACTTTCACACTTTTTTTTTTCGGCATAGAGTTCCAACTAGGGGCAATATACCAGAAAAGAACTGGAGAGCATTCCGTTCAGGATGCATCAGGATGTCTTTAGTTCAGTCTTATTGACTGATCAGGACAAAAGATAAAACCGCAGCATGCTCAGGTTTTATCTCCGTCCAAAAAAACTGAAAGACTTGCCTGAATGCCGGATCCGGCAATTTTTTTTCCATAGGAATGTATTAGTGCCGGATCCGTCCTTCCGGTCTGCGCATGCGCAGATCGGTAACAATGTGAAAAAAAAAATTCAAAACGGATCTGTTTGTCCGTATGACAAACGAATAGACGGATCCGTTCTTGCATTGCATTTGTAAGACGGATCAGGTCCTGATCCGTCTTAAAATGCAATCAGTTGGGCATTCGTTTTGCCGGATCTGGCAGGCAGTTCAGGCGACAGAACTGCCTGCCGGATTCCTCTGCGCAAGTGTGAAAGTAGTCTTAGTTGAGGAAATTAACACAAAACAATTAGAACTTAGGGGGTCATTTATTAAGATGGCCATTTTAGACGCTGGTCTTAATGCCCCTTTCGCTGGTGGTGGATGCGCCAAATGTATGTAGAGGCGTCAGCCTCTACATAACTTCAGCGTATCCACCACCTGTCTAAATCTATGCCTAAAAACAGGCGTACAAATGATAAATCAGACGGGCCCACGCCAAGCCCCCTTTTTAGACCTGGCGTCAATGGTGAAAAGTAGCAGATTTCGGCCAATATAACCTTTGCGCCGCAAATGTGCGGACAGATAGATACCAAAAAGTGCGCGAATATCTGTTTGTAAATGACCCCCTTAATTTTTAGATCTTCTGTATAAAGGGTATGGCACCATTGTTAGCCTGACACTGTGTTTTTTCTTTCCTTACTCATTAGAACATTTCTGCACTTGAGATGCCTCTAGGTTTCCTAGTAGCTGCTACAAGCTATAGTAACACCATGTTCATGACATGGATCATGTTTAATCTATGCAAAAGCCAGATATTTTGGTTAGGTTTAGGCTGGGCTTGGTATGGATGATGATGGACCTCTGAATCATCTCCTCCGGTTGACCAAGGAACCCTAGTCTGACATTTACAGTAATTTAGAGTTTGTCGACTGAAGTCTATTATACAGTATTTTTCGTCCTATAATACACACTTTATACCCCCAAAGTGGGTGAAAAATGGCAGTGTCTTATAGAGCAAATACTAATGATTGCTTCCTTTATGAAAGCACTCATTAGTACAGTAGGACCGGGGAGCAGTGAATACAGCGCTCCTTGTGCTGGCTGTACTTATAGCCCACTGCTACTTCTTCCGCCAGCGCCGCACGCTGAGACCTGCACACAGCTCAGCAGGTAGAGCTGGATCTCTCGAGTAGCAGCGACATCTGGAACAGGAGAGGCGATTGATTTTTTGTATTTGTCTAATCTGAGGTCTGCTTACATTGAGGGTCTGATCTGAGGTCTGATTAACTTTGGGGGGTCTGATTCTGAGGTCTGATTGGGGGTTTGAGATGAGGTCTGATTAACATTGGGGATCTGATTGGGGGGTCTGAACTGCAGACTGATTAACATTGAGGGTTGATCTGAGGTCTGACTGGGGGTTTGAGCTGAGGTCTGATTACCACTGGGGCTCTGATTGAGGGGTCTGAGCTGAAGTCTGATTAACACTGGGGGGTTGATCTGAGGTCTGATTGGGAGTTTGAGCTTAGGTCTGATTAACATTGGGGGTCTGGCTGAAGTCTGATTAACATTGAGGGTCTGATCTGAGGTCTGATTAACATTGGGGTTGAATGCGGGGTCTGAACTGAGGTCTTTATTAACATTGAGGGTCCGATTAACATTGGGAGTCTGGGTGTTTGAGCTGAGGTCTGATTCACATTGGGGGGTCTGATCTGAGGTCTGAATAGGGGTTTGAGCTGAGGTCTGATTATACATTGGGGGTCTGATTGAGGGGGGTCTGAACTGAAGACTGATTAACATTGAGGGTCTGATCTGAGGTCTGACTGGGGGTTTAAGCTGAGGGTCTGATTAATATTGAGGGTCTGATCTGAGGTCTGATTAACATTGGGGTCTGAATGCGAGGTCTGAACTGAGGTCTTATTAACATTTGGGGTCCGACTAACATTGGGAGTCTGATTGGGAGTTTGAGCTGAGGTCTGATTAACATTGGGGGTCTGATCTGAGATCTTATTAACCTAGGGGTCTGAGCTGAGGTCTGATTAACATTGAGGGTCTAATTGGGAGTCTGATCTGAGGACTGATAAAAAATATTGTTTCTCTTATATTTCCTTCTCTAAATCCTAGGAGCATCTTATGAGCAGGTACTTCTTAAAGGGTGGAAAAATACTGTAATGGTCAAAAATCGCATCTTCAAGCCTTTTCTTTGTCAGTGCTCCTAAATAAGATTTTTGGTTGCTATTAAAAGTCTTAGGAGGGTTGTAGGTGCCTAAAAAAAGAAAGGCACTATTTGTCCCTGTTTATTGCAGCTTTCAGACGTAATAAATCCCACACCCCACACTCTTATGTGCACAGATAAGTAGACGCCACAATAGTAAAACCCTTATGAGTGATGTAAGCCATGAGCACAGCATTATCAGTAATGATCTGCTCATCTGCTGCTATCTCACAATGAGATCTGTGTTGACAAGATGGCACCCTAGCGATTATGCGGGCCGGCCGCTCCTTCTTATGCAATGTGTTTGTGTGTGCACACGTCAGCCTGAGTTCTGCCGCCAGACAGTACTTCTCAAGACATGCTCTATCCAGCAACTCCAAGAACAGATCTGTTATTCTAACAAGCTGTCATGTTTTATGTAGATTCGAACATGCCATCCATCTGCTCCAATCAACTACGATAATTAGAAGACAGCCCTGCCAGTTTGCAAAATCAAATTATTATTTTTTTTTATCTTATACTTGACAACTTTTTTTTAAAAGCTTAAATTAATATTTAATTTGAAATTAATTTAATTTAATTTTGCAGGCATGATTACATAATTTTTCTAGGGGGGAGTTTACAAGATAGTGTGTGTGTGTGTTAAAGATCTGAGAATTATATCTAATGTATTTAATGTAAAAAAAGAAAAATGGCTCATTGTGCTTGGCTGTTTCCTTGCGGATAAGGCCATATGTCAACTTTTTACATGTTATTCAATTAATTTCAATAATGTATTAAAGGGTTTTCTGAGATCTTTATATGATGACCTATGATCTGCATAGGTCACCAGTAGACTGATCGGTGGGGGTCCGACACCTGCAAACCCTGCCGATCAGCTGTTTGAGAAGGCAGTGGTGCTAGCAGTAGTGCCACCAGCTTTCTCACAGTTTTTCCTAAGCGCTCATCTCCATAGTCATCTGTATCGCCGTCCTCAGGACAGCGATACAGATGCCTGTGCTGAGGCAGGGGAGGGAGAGGCGTGTCCCTATCCCTTCCTCTGATAGGCTGCGGACTAGTGCCTGCAGCCTATCAGAGGCCGTTACAGCGCGGGACACAGGCCAGAGAGGCCTGCATCGCATCGCTGCCAAGGAGGTAGGTATAAGTGTTTATTATTATTATTTTTATATATAATATATACAATATTTTTACTAGCACATAATGGGGGGCTGTCATTACTGGACATAATGGGGGGCTGTCATTACAGGCACATAATGGGGGGGCTGTCATTACTGGCACATAATGGGGGCTGTCATTACTGGCACATAATAGGGGGGCTGTCATTACTGGCACATAATAGGGGGCTGTCATTACTGGCACATAATGGGGGTGCTGTCATTACTGGCACATAATAGGGGGGCTGTCATTACTGGCACATAATGGGGTGCTGTCATTACTGGCACATAATGGGGGGCTGTCATTACTGGCCACATAATGGGGGGCTGTCATTACTGGCACATAATGGGGGGCTGTCATACTGGCAACATAATGGGGGGGCTGTCATTACTGGCACATAATGGGGGGGCTGTCATTACTGGCAATAATGGGGGGGCTGTCATTACTGGCACATAATGGGGGGCTGTCATTACTGGCACATAATGGGGGCTGTCATTAATGGCACATAATGAGGGGCTGTCATTACTGGCACATAATGGGGGGGCTGTCATTACTGGCACATAATGGGGGGCTGTCATTACTGGACATAATGGGGGGCTGTCATACTGGCACATAATGGGGGTGTCATTACTGGACATAATGGGGGCTGTCATTACTGGAACATAATCCGGGGCTGTCATTACTGGCACATAATAGGGGGGCTGTCATTACTGGCACATAATGGGGGGCTGTCATTTACTGGCACATAATGGGGGCTGTCATTACTGGCACATAATGGGTGGCTGTCATTTACTGGCACATAATGGGGGGCTGTCATACTGGCACATAATGGGTGGTGTCATTATTGGCACATAATGGGGGGCTGTCATTACTGGCACAGAATGGGGGGCTGTCATTACTGGCACATAATGGGGGGGCTGTCATTACTGGCACAGAATGGGGGCTGTCATTACTGGCACATAATGGGGGCTGTCATTACTGACGCATAATGGGGGCTGTCATTACTGACACATAATTGGGGGGCTCTCATTACTGGCACATAATTGGGGGGCTGTCATTACTGGCACATAATGGGGGGCTGTCATTACTGGCACCATAATGGGGGGCTGTCATTACTGGCACATAATGGGGGCTGTCATTACTGGCACATAATGGGGGGCTGTCATTACTGGCACATAATGGGGGGCTGTCATTACTGGCTACATAATGGGGGGCTGTTTTACTGGCACATTATTGGGGGGCTGTTATTACTGGCACATTATTGGGGCACTTATTACTGGCACATTCATTGGGGGGGCACTTATTCATTGGACATTATTGGGGGCACTTATAACTAGCACATTATAGGGGCTCTTATTACTGGCACATTATTGAGGGCACTTATTACTGGCACATTATTAGGGGCACTATAGGGGCATCTACTGAGGCCACAAAGAAGGGGTATTTTATATGGGGGGCTCTGCTACAGTAGAATTTTATACTGTGACACATTATGGTGGGCACTATATGGAAGGGGAGAGAGGAGTACTATGGGGTCATCTACGGGGGGGCACTAAGAAGGGGTATTTTATACTTGCAAATTATGGGGACACTGAGGGCATCTACTGGGGCATTTTATACTGGTACATTATGGGGGGGCACTAGGATGAAGGGGGGAGAGGAAGCACTATGGAGGCATTTTCTGGGGCACTATATAGGGGTATTTTATACTGGCACATTATGGGGGCACTATGGGGACATTAGCTCAAACTGGGGGGCATTACAAGGGGGTATTTTTGGCACTGTCACATTATAAGGAGATTATTTCTACTGGGGAGGGCTTTATTGCACCCCCATGGTAGGACCCCCCTAGTAGCAGCACCAGCCTCTCCCTGCTCTGCTATCCCTCTGCCCTTCTCCAAATCCTTATTATGAAATCTTTCTCATTAGGATAAAACACATCAGCTCCGCGAAGCCCCCCAGCCAAGTGTTGAAATGGCGTCCGAGATCCCCAAGGGCCCAAGCCAAGTAACTGTAAGCTTTCATGTGAAATATGTTTTATACAATATAGCCTACACTGTGCCACACAATATACAGTATACCTTTACACTGTGTAGTCTGTTCTATAAGCCACTATTGTTTTGTGGTGGCGGACAGAAAATAATCTGGAAGTGCCCCTCCGAGACCAGGCTCTGGATCCGCCACTGTTGGTCAAATGGCCTTGGCGCAGCTCAGGCCCATAGAAGTGAATGGGACTGGGCTGCGAGACCAAGCACAGCCGCTATCAAATGGAAAGTTAGATTTATATCATTTTGGCAGCTATGGGGTATGTCATTTCTCAGGGGCCATGTCCTTTTAGCTGCAGCTTTTGCCCTGTAACTACCACAGCTTCTAACAGAGAGATAGGGCTAGTGACAGCTGAAGATTTAAACTGAGCACGTGCGACCACCTTAGTGAGATGACCAAGAAATAAGGAAACGAACAGCAGGTGGCGTTACACAGGTACATTTTTATTGAATAGCTCACACTGGCTATACTAAAGTTTTTATTACATGCCTGTACAAAAGTATTCAGTAAATGTGCTGGTTTGGAATATGTAGAATTATTTTTCAAGGTAGCAACCCCTTTAAGTAATCAAAGAGCTGCGATGTTGGCCCACAGGTTTCCTGAACCCTTTACAGACATCTCCCATCCACAAGAACCTTGGAATTTGCAAATGAGAAACTGAGGAACTTGGTCAGAGTCCTATCTACAGAGAAGAGGGCTGAAGGGATGAACTTTAAGATAGGTGGTGTTTTCTTGGCTTGAATGGTCTGGTCCAACACAGGAGTATGGCCTCATGAGTTTCTCTTTTTTACGTGAAGGTCTCCAGGCAAGAATATGAAAATAAGAACTTAGAACAAGAATCTAAAAAATGTGGAGGTACAAGAATAACCCCACCAAGCTACAGTGCAGTAACTTCTACTTAAGCCCGAATATCCTTACAATAACTGAAGACAAATGCACAGACACTCTTTGAGACGCATAGAAACATTACATGTTGATTCAATTAGACATGACTATTTCTCCATGGAAAACTTATTGGATCTTGGCAGAGAAAGCTTTACTCCTTCTTGACTTGCAAAGAGCCTTTATAGATTGTTCACATGATGTAGCAAATTTATAAGGAAAAAAAAGTATGCGATTCGGAAATGATTTCAGGCTGGAGGAATGCTCAGCTGGATGTTTCATTTGATTTGCAGATCAATGATGCCTCGGTAGACTAGATGTTCTTTACGCTGACCTCAGGAATTAATAATGATAACTTATACCAAGTTACCATGTCGAACCTTGCGGCTACAATCCTAATCCAAGATGGATGGCAGGCAGAGCACAAACCACCAAGTGAAAAGCTATTCATTAACGTCAGGAGTAAGGAAGTATAAAATTAGATCAGCCATGTCAACCAAAAAAAACCTGTGCATGCCTTAAATATAGATAATATATTATCCAAGGTAAGGAATTGCAAACCGTAACAAGTAATCCATTCATTGTTTGACAAGGACAATCCTCTATATTTTTTTTTATCAGTAACAGATTTATCTGTATGAGTGTGTATATAATATATATATATCTATATATATATACTGAACAAAAATATAAACGCAACACTTTCTTTTTTTCACCCCATTTTGCATGAGCTTAACTCAAAGATCTGAAACATTTTCTACATACACAAAAGACACATTACTCTCAAATATTGTTCAAAATCTGTCTAAATCTGTGTTAGTGAGCACTTCTCTTTGCCGAGATCATCCATCCCACCTCACAGGTGTGGCATATCAAGGTGCTGATTAGTCAGCATGAATATTGCGTAGGTGTGCCTTAGACTGCCCACAATAAAAGACCACTATGAAATATTTGATCACACAGCACAATGCCACAGATGTTGCAACGTTTGAGGGAGCGTGCAATTGTCATGCTGGACTGCAGGAATGTCTACCAGAGCTGTTGCCTGTGCAATGAATGTTCATTTCTCTACCATACACCGTCTACATAGGCGTTTCAGAGAATTTGGCAGTACATCCAAACCGTCCTCACAACCGCAGACCACGTGTAACCACCCCAGCCCAGGACCTCCACATCCAGCATGTTCACCTCCATGATCGTCTGAGACCAGCCACCCCGGACAGCTGCAGCAAACAATCGGTTTGCATAACCAAAGAATTCTGCACAAACTGTCAGAAACCGTCTTAGGGAAGCTCATCTGCATGCTCGTCGTCCTCATCAGGGTCTGGACCTGACTGCAGTTTGTAACCGGCTTGAGTGGGCAAATGCTCACATTCAATGGCGTCTGGCACGTTGGAGAGGCGTTCTGTTCACGGATGAGTCCCGGTTTTCACTGTTGCGGGCAGATGGCAGACAGCATGTGTGGCGTCGTCGTGGGTAAGCGGTTTGCTGACGTCAACATTGTGGATCGAGTGGCCATGGTGGCGGTGGGGTTATGGTATGGGCAGGCGTATGTTATGACAATGAACACAGGTGCATTTTATTGAAGGCATTTGAATGCACAGATACCGTGACGAGATACTGAGGCCATTGTTGTGCCATTCATCCACGAACATCAACTCATGTTGCAGCATGATAATGCACGGGCCCATATTGCAAGGATCGGTATACAATTCCTGGAAGCTGAAAAATCCCAGTTCTTGCATGGCCAGCATACTCACCGGACATGTCACCCATTGAGCATGTTTGGGATGCTCGGATCGGCGTATACGACAACGTGTTCCAGTTCCTGCCAATATTCTCAACTTCGCACAGCTATTGTAGAGGAGTGAACCGACATTCCACAGGCCACAATCAACAACTGATCAACGTCTTGCGACGGAGATGTGTTGCACTGTGTGAGGCAAATGGTGGCCACACCAGATACCTCCCCCCAGTAAGGCAAAATTGTGCATATTCAGAGTGGCCCTTTTATTGTGGGCAGTCTTAGGCACTCCTGTTGCAATATTCATGCTGTCTAATCAGCACCTTGAATGCCGCACCTGTGAGGTGGGATGGATTATTTCGGCAAAGCGAGAAGTGCTCGCTAACACAGATTTAGACAGATTTGTGAACAATATTTGAGAGAGTAATGGGTCTTTTGTGTATGTAGAAAAATGTTTCAGATCTTTGAGTTCAGCTTATGCAAAATGGCAGCAAACCAAAAAGTATTGCGTTTATATTTTTGTTCAGATGTATATACAGTCAGGTCCATAAATATTTGTGACTTTGACACAATTCTAACATTTTGGCTCTATACAAACACCACATGGATTTGAAATGAAAACAAACAAGATGTGCTTTAACTGCAGACTGTCAGCTTTAATTTGAGGGTATTACATCCAAATCAGTGTGAACGGTGTAGGAATTACAACATTTGCATATGTGCCTCCCACTTATTAAGGGACCAAAAAGTAATGGGACAATTGGCTTCTCAGCTGTTCCATGGCCAGGTGTGTGTTATCCCTCATTATCCAAATTACAATGAGCAGATAAAACGTCCAGAGTTCATTCAAGTGTGTTATTCGCATTTGGAATCTGATGTTGTCAACTCTGAAGAGAGATCCAAAGAGCTGTCACTATCAGTGAAGCAAGCCATCATTAGGCTAAAAAAACTAAACAAATCAGAGAGATAGCAAAAACATTAGGCGTGGCCAAAACAACTGGTTTGGAACATTCTTAAAAAAGGAAGGAACGCACTGGTGAGCTCAGCAACACCAAAAGACCACGGAAAACAACTGTGGTGGATGACCGAAGAATTATTTCCCTGGTGAAGAAAACACCCTTCACAACAGTTGGCCAGATCAAGAACACTCTCCAGGAGGTAGGTGTATGATTGTCAAAGTCAACAATCAAGAGAAGACTTCACCAGAGTGAATACAGAGGGTTCACCACAAGATGTAAACCATTGGTGAGCCCCCAAAAGCAGGAAGGCAGATTAGAGTTTGCCAAACAACATTTAAAAAAGCCTTCACAGTTCTGGAACAACATCCTATGGACAGATGAGACCAAGATCGACTTGTACCAGAGTGATGGGAAGAGAAGTGTATGGAAAAGGAAAGGAATGCTCATGATCCTAAGCATACCACCTCATCAGTGAAGCATTGGTGGTGGTAGTGTCATAGCGTGGGCATGTATGGCTGCAATGGAACTGGGTTCTCTTGTATTTATTGATGATGTGACTGCTGACAAAAGCAGCAGGATGAATTCGGGCAATATATCTGCTCATATTCAGCCAAATGCTTCAGAACTCATTGGACGGCGCTTCACAGTGCAGATGGACCATGACCCCAAAGCATACTGCAAAGCAACCAAGAGTTTTTTAAGGGAAAGAAGTGGAATGTATGAATGGCCAGTCAATCACCGGACCTGAATCCGATTGAGCATGCATTTCACTTGCTGAAGATAAAACTGAAGGGAAAATGCCCAAGAACAAGCAGGAACTGAAGACAGTTGCAGTAGAGGCTTTGCAGAGCATCACAAGGGATGAAACCCAGCGTCTGGTGTTGTCTATGCGTTCCAGACTTCAGGCTGTAATTGACTGCAAAGGTTTTGCAACCAAGTATTAAAAGTGAAAGTTTGATTTATAATAATTATTCTGCTCCCATTACTTTTGGTCCCTTAACAAGTGGGAGGCACATATGCAAACTGCTGTAATTCCTACACCGTTCACCTGATTTGGATGTAAATACCCTCAAATTATAGCTGACAGTCTGCAGTTTAAAGCACATCTTGTTCGTTTCATTTCAAATCCATTGTGGTGGTGTATAGAGCCAAAAAATGTACAATTGTGTCGATGTCCCCAATATTTATTGACCATGACTGTATATATATATTAGGGATGAGCAAATCAATTTTTAAATGAATATGATTCATTAGAATTTTACAAAAAATGTGTTGGCCAAACTAATCTGAGCTTTAGATGATTGGTTTCAGATGAATCACGGAAAAATGCTGCCCAGCGCCATTTACTGTGAAAATTGGTGGGGAAAACCAAGAGGGAGGAAGAAGATGGAGGATCACATGACACTGGGAGGAATGACAGACATTCCTGATTAACCTTAACCAATAAGGGGCAGGATTCAAGAAGGTCATTTAGATAAGAACCTCATAGAACACCATTCTGTGTTAAACCCCTTGTGCCAGTGTCTGACACAGCCGCTAATCTACTGTTACTGTGATAGGGACACTATAAGGAGAGAATAGGGAGATATAATTAGGTATATTTTAGGGTGTAATGGTATATAGAGAGAGTGAGGGACTGGTCATGTGTGGGTTGTTTCATGCAGCTTGCTGGCAACTAGCTCTGTAATACAAAATCCTGCAAGAAAATTCTATTTTTCCATATGAACAGCCAGACAGCTTTTCAGCTTTTTTTTTACAATACCCCACTCAGCATGCTTTGGGGCACAGACACAGTTCATATACTTATTGCCAGAACCTCTAATAGCATACAGCGCGCTTAAAACACTGAGCAATTGCAATTTCATTTTTCTAAAAATGAGTTTAAATTTACAGTTTCTAATGGCTGTTTTAGTGCATCATACCCAACGCTACTGAACGTGATGCTTATTCCTACAAGATAACGGGTAGTTACAGCAAAAGCAATACTGCGTGTTATTTTATTTTTACTGCAAAAAAGTGTATTACTGCAATATATAATTCCATTCAAACCTATTTTACTTCAAAAACTAGATTGTTATTGTTGGTATACCTGTGTTAGCGAATGCATTCTATTATTGCAATATTCCGTGTAGTGTTGATCGCAAATATTCGAAACACGAATTTTAATGGCGATATCGCTACTTTGAGAATTCGCGAGATGTAGAATATTGTGCTATATATTCGGAATCTCGAATATTCTAGTTTTTAGTTTTTTATCAGTAACCTCCCTTCCTACATTGTGGGCCAATGAGAAGGCTGCAATGTCTTTGTCTGAGCTTAGCAACATCCCTAGAAACCAATAGGAAAGTTGCCTACCCCTGTACTATATAAGAACCTCCCCCAGCAGTTGTTTTTTTGCAGTTCTGAGAGAGACAGCAGTGACATTGCTGTGCTCTGTGCTTTGATGTGTAATTACATTAGATAGTCAGTGTAGGTTCGATAGTGATATAATGTAGCTGATAGGTTCTGCTGTTCATACATACATGCTACATACATAGTGCTGTGATGTCACGAGTTCACAACAATACTTAATGCACCAATTAGTAATATGTAGTCAGACCTGCTAAAATGTGAAGTTGCCATATTGCGCTAAAATCTGCGCATCATTATATTGCCGATTTGCGCAATCTCAAATATATTGGAGCACTCTATCTGCATATAAAAGCTATTGTAATGTTCTGCCATGCAAACCATTTTCTCCAGTCTCAGGAAAACTTCTAGCAGCTTGAAAAATGTAGCAAAGTGACCACGGCTTGTATTGCTCGAGTATTACGCGAATATTACATTGCCGATTTTCGCAATCAAGAAAATAATCGCGAATTCTCAAAATTTGCGAATTTATGACGAATATTCGCCGAAATATTCACAAAATATCGCAAATTCGAATATTGCCCTGCCGCTCATTACTAATACTGTGTAGTTTCAAACACATTTTACTGCAAAAACTGCATTGTTATACTGTATTAGTGAATGCATTCTATTACTGCAATACACTGTTTAGTGCAAACACATTTTACTGCAAAACTACATTATTACCAAAGTAAATTGTCAATACCAGTGTGCAGTGTGTTTGTAGAAGGGGAGAGATATTTAATTGTACCTTTGTCTGTAAATGACAGAAAAAACACTTGCAATTTTGCTAGTACTGTTTAATAATCTGTTAACCAAACCTGTGACTTTTCTTTTATAGGAAACCGGGACTTTTCATTTAGAGGCCTCATTTATAGGACTGATAAAATGTCTGGAAAATGCATGAGTGGAAAATAAAAGACGATGGCTTGTCATCTGAGAGTCAGTATGTGGTAGTACCAGCAGTAGCAGCAACAGCCATCTGGGCTGTAGTAGTAGTAGGCCACAGTTCTCCCTGGCTTCCGACAGGCACCACATTATTATTGAGGACAAAAAGGTGAGATTGTGGACTGGATGGTTCATCCTTCTCAATCACAGTAGGATGATGTGGATGGCACCTCTGATTACTGACACCGGCCTGGAGCCAGGGGTCACAGCATTCACCCTGATCCTCTTCCTTGATGCCCCAGAAAAGCCTTTCACTTGCATCATCTCTGTCTTAACTACCCCCTCCTATTGGATGCCTTCTCTTTCCCTAAGAAGAGGCAAACAAAACCCCAGCGCTATGCAAGATACTCTAGAGAGTCTTCCTGCTGAAGTGAGATGCCTCACTATTTGGACTGCCATGAGTAGGAGGTTCAGGTTGTAGGCGGGGGACCTCTTAGCTGTGTTGCTGTTGTTGTTGGTAGTAGTGGCACTTGTAGCACTAGGGGCAATGCTAGCAAGAGTGGCACTCAGGCTAAATACAGAGAAGGGAAGGGGGGCAAAGGAGCCCACAATGAGGTATCACAGTTTGGTAAAAGTGGCTGGAAGGTGGGGACTATGATGATTGTGTGTTGGACAGGACCTGGGAGCCATATCAGAGTGCTGAGGAGGAGACATCAAAGGAGAAGGGTGATGTCCTCCTCGACCATAAAGAGCGGAGGCAATATATGGCCAAAAACCTCCAAAAGAACTGACAGGAGGACCTCCCAAAAGAACTGCAGGAGGGACAGATCTGCTGCTGTTGTGGTTAGCTCAGGAACTAGTAATGCCACAGATGCTGTGGTTGCAGTCTCAAAACATGCCAGGCCAAGCTTGTCTGTCCACAACTCTGCAGGGTGAAAATAAGCTGTGGCGTTCAAACATACAGTCAGGTCCATATATATTGGACATCAACACAATTGTAACATGTTTGGCTCTATACACCACCACAATGGATTTGAAATGAAACAGACAAGATGTGCTTTAACTGCAGACTCTCAGCTTTAATTTGAGGGCATTTACATCCAAATCAGAGTGAACGGTGTAGAAATTACAAACAGTTTGCTATTGCCTCCCACTTGTTACAGGATCAAAAGTAATGGGGACAATGGCTTCTCAGTTGTTCCATGGCCAGGTGTTGTGTTATTCCCTCATTATCCCAATTACAAGGACCAGATAAAAGGTTCAGAGTTCATTTCAAAGTGTGCTATTTGCATTTGGAATCTGTTTCTGTCAACTCCCAAGATGAGATCCAAAGAGCAGTCACTATCAGTGAGGCTGAAAAACAAACAAACCCCATCAGAGAGATAGCAAAACCATTAGGCGTGGCCAAAACAACTGTTTGGAACATTCTTAAAAAGAAGGAACGCACCGGTGAACTCAGCAACACCAAAAGGCCTGGAAGACCACGGAAAACAACTGTGGTGGATGACCAAAGAATTCTTTCCCTGGTGAAGAAAACATGCTTCACAACAGTTGGCCAGATCAAGAACACTCTCCAGGAGGTAGGTGTATGTGTGTCAAAGTCAACAATCAAGAGAGACTTCACCAGAGTTATACAGAGGGTTCACCACAAGATGTAAACAATTGGTGAGCCTCAAAAACAGGAAGGCCAGATTAGAGTTTGCCAAACGGCATCTAAAAAAGCCTTCACAGTTCAGGAACAACATCCTATGGACAGATGAGACCAAGATCAACTTGTACCAGAGTGATGGGAAGAGAAGAGTATGGAGAACGAAAGGAACTGCTCATGATCCTAAGCATACCACCTCATCAGTGAAGCATGGTGGTGGTAGTGTCATGGCGTGGGCATGTATGGCTGCCAATGGAACTGGTTCTCTTCTATTTATTGATGATGTGATTGCTGACAAAAGCTGCAGGATGAATTCTGAAGTGTTTCGGCAATATTATCTGTTCATATTCGGCCAAATGTTTCAGAAATCATTGGACGGCGCTTCAAAGTACAGATGGATAATCTGAACCAAAAGCATACTGCAAAGCAACCAAAGAGTTTTTTAAGGGAAAGAAGTGGAATGTTATGCAATGGCCAAGTCAATCACTGACCTGATCGATTGAGCATGCATTTCACTTGCTGAAGACAATACCGAAGGGAAAATGCCCAAGAACAAGCAGGAACTGAAGACAGTTGCAGTAGAGGCCTGGCAGAGCATCACCAGGGATGAAACCAGCGTCTGGTGTTGTCTATGCGTTCCACATTTCAGGCTGTAATTGACTGCAAAGGATTTGCAACCAAGTATTAAAAAGTGAAGTTTGATTTTTGATTATTATTCTGTCCCATTACTTTTGGTCTTAAGAAGTGGGAGGCACATATGCAAATTGTTGTAATTCCTACACTGTTCACCTGATTTGGATGTAAATGCCTCAAATTAAAGCTGACAGCCTGCAGTTAAAGCACATCTTGATAGTTTCATTTCAAATCCATTGTGGTGGAGTATAGAGCCAAAAATGTTACAATTGTGTCGATGTCCCAATATTATGGACCTGACTGTAAACATAGAAACCAGTGCTCTATTGCAGCACATGAGACGGCATTACCAGATCCTGTGGGAAATACAACTGGCCAGCATTCGGATCGGAACAGTTTGTCCTCCTCCTGGTTTTCTTTGTGGCAGCCAGGGTGCATCCACAAGAGTACAGTGCCCTCGTCATCATCATCTTCTTCCTCTGCTCAGACTCCTCCTTCTCACTGTTCCAATTGCCAGACATCCATAAACTGAACATGTGGCCATGTGAAAACTATTCGCGACCAGCAATTAGCTTGTGGGGAAGCTGAGCTCCTTGCTGGTCAAGTTGCTGATGGTGCAGTTGCTGCTGTACCGCTTAGTTGTGGTAAATGTGGTGCAGTTCCGTGCATTCCTTAAAATGTAATCCTTCTCTAAAATGTAATTCTTCTCTAAGTATTAATAGTTTATTTTTTATCAATTAACAAAATGCAAAGTGAATGAAGAAATATAAAATGAAATCAATATTTGGTGTGACCACCCATTTGCCTTCAAATCAGCCTCGCTTCTTCTAAATACACCTGCACACAGTTTTTGAAGAAACTCAGCAGGGAGTTTGTTCCAAACATCTTGGAGAACTAACTACAGATCTTCTGTAACTGTAGGCTTGCTCAAATCCTATTGTCTCTTCATGTAATCCTAGACACACTCGATGATGTGATCAGGGCTCTGTGGGGGCCATATAATCACTTTGAGGACTCCTTGTTCTTTACATGGAAATCGGTTCTTAATGACACTGGTTGTATGTTTGGGATTGTTGTCCTGCTGCGGATTTTTTTTTTAACCAATCAGGTGCCTCCCTGATGGTATTGCATGATAGATAGTATCTGCCTGTATTTCTCAGAATTGAAGGTACAATTAATCCTGACCAAATGCCCAAATTTAGTGCAGCTGATGAAATAAATCATGCTTACATCCCTTTGAAATCAGAAGATGTCGAGCAGTGCCATCAGCTCTGAAGCGGTAGAAACCAGTGGAATCTAAGTACACCCACCTGGTGTTTGGAGAAGTCTGGCCAGAAGTGGTCTTCATGGAAGAATTGTGGCCTAAAAGCCATACCTTTAACGTGGAAACAAGTCATGAAAACATAGGAACCTGGGGTGCAGAAAAATGACAGCAGGTGCTCTGGACTGAGGAGTCAAAATGTGAAATAGACAGTTGGTTCACCAAGGGTTGGAGAACAGTACAGTAATAAATGTCTGCAGGCAACAGTGAAGCATGGTGGAGGGTTCTTTCAAGTTTGAGGCTGCTTTCAGCAAATTGAGTTAGGTTTTGGTTAATGGTGCTCTCAATGCTAAGGATTAATGGTGTCCCCCAGTGCTGAGGAATACAGGTCGATACTTATCCGTCATGCATTACCATCAGGGAGGCGTCTGATTGGATGCAAATCTATTCTGCAGCAGGACAATGACTCCAATGTCATTATTATGTTTGGTGTTGCAGCTCAGCCCTAATCTCTTGTGGACCTATAGCCAATAAGCTGTAATACCAGGCACAACCCACTGAGAGGGGTGCGCTGTGTCTACCAGAAAGCAGGCATGACATCCGCAAAAATATAGAACATGTCCAATTCTTGTCCACATTACGGACAAGGATAGGGCTGTTCTATTATGGGCAGGACGTTCTGTCCCAGAAAATGCAGAACGTACACGGGGGTATCCTGTTTTTTTTTTTTGCGGACTGCAAAAAACGACTACGGCCGTGTGCATGAGCTCTAAACAAGAGACTACACATATGAATGATTTTCGGGTGAAAAGCATATTTTAGTTCAGCTAGAACCCTATTTCGAGGTAAACATATGGGCTATATTTGTCTATGAAAGTTTGTGGAATTGCTTTATTTGACTATAGCTAATACCAATCAGCTGTGTTATGAGAAGGTAAGGAGGGTTAAATCTCTCTTGACATGTCTCTGTCATGGATGAAGTTAGCAGATAGCTGGAACATATAAATAAACGAGCGACTGGCTTGATCCCAAACTAAGGAGCTTATAGGTGAGCCCTATAAAACCCTAAGAGCTCTCCCTGACTGCTATGCACATGCAAGGGTCTGTATGATAGACGATTGCATGCCCGCGTACCTAATATTGTGTGACACCTGAAAACCCTATAATAGTGAGGGGACACGACCACCGGCTCCCTGCACTTAATACGGACGGAGTCAGGGTCACCTAGAATCAAGCCAGAAAGGAAACACAATAAAGTAAAATACTTATCTGTACAAACAGCAGAAGCAGCCTCCAGCAGTGAACACCTCATCCAGGAAGTAGTATAAACCGCAAAGTGAGGCAGTATGGGAGGGATTATAAAGGAAGACGATTAGTCGAAATAAGTAACACCTGGCAGAAGGAAAGGAGATGAGAAAGTGAAACCAAAACAAAGAACATCATACAAGAGGTAGAGAAAAACGTCTGCAAGATCTTCTCACAGAACTGGCGGTGACAGTCTCTTCATTAAATAGTAATTCCAAAGCATCTGTTCTCAGAATTATGGGCTATCTGTGATTCCTCCTTGAAATGTAGTAATAAATTTACACCAGGGTATTACCATTCTCCTTGTCGAAAGGGGTGTGCCATCACACAGTCTGACACTAGCAGTTTGGTTGAACAGTGTCAGAGTGGGTAGAGACACACCTCCAAGTGGTAACACCTAGTTGTCAATTCCTTGATGAATTTCTAGGAGGAACACCACAAAAACAAATGCTCCAGTATTGTTCTGTTATGGTGCAGGCATGGCCTGAGTGGTGGTAGGTCCTTTACGATTTCTGGTTGCAGTAGTGTAAACTATGACAAGAAACAATACTTAATAGCTCATGACCAGGCCAGATTTACACATATGTGGCCCATATTGCATTTGTCCCCCTGGGGGTTCTACAAAACTGATCTTAGAATAGTACTTTTGCTTCTGAGGAAACGTGGGGGTCTCAAGTTTTGTGGCCATAGTGTGGACCCTATGGAAGTGTGAAATGATCTGTTTTTATGAGAGGAAGGTTAGACATATCCATAGAAATATGAAAAAGAACTGCAGAGGAGGTGGACATGAGATCTGCAGAAATCTGGTTTTATGGTATTAAATCTTAATATTTTTTTTCTTTGTTTCAAAACACTGTATCTTCTTTAGGGTACTTTCACACTTGCGGCAGAGGATTCCGGCAGGCAGTTCCGTCGCCAGAATTGCCTGCCGGATCCGGCAACCCGGACACAAACTGATGGCATTTGTCAGACAGATCCGGATGCGGATCCGTCTGACAAATGCATTGCAATACCGGATCTGTCTCTCCGGTGTCATCCGGAAAAACGGATCCGGTATTAAAAAAAAATTTTTTTGCATTTTTAACCACTTCAGCCCCCAGTGCTTAAACACCCTGAAAGACCAGGCCACTTTTTACACTTCTGACCTACACTACTTTCACCATTTATTGCTCGGTCATGCAACTTACTACCCAAATGAATTTTACCTCCTTTTCTTCTCACTAATAGAGCTTTCATTTGGTGGTATTTCTTTGCTGCTGACATTTTTACATTTTTTGTTATTAATCGAAATTTAACGATTTTTTTGCAAAAAAATGACATTTTTCACTTTCAGTTGTCAAATTTTGCAAAAAAAAACTACATCCATATATAAATTTTGCTCTAAATTTATTGTTCTACATGTCTTTGATAAAAAAAAAATGTATGGGTAAAAAAAAAATGGTTTGGGTAAAAGTTATAGCGTTTACAAACTATGGTACAAAAATGTGAATTTCCGCTTTTTGAAGCAGCTCTGACTTTCTGAGCACCTGTCATGTTTCCTGAGGTTCTACAATGCCCAGACAGTACAAACACCCCACAAATGACCCCATTTCGGAAAGTACACACCCTAAGGTATTCGCTGATGGGCATAGTGAGTTCATAGAACTTTTTATTTTTTGTCACAAGTTAGCGGAAAATGATGATTTTTTATTTTTTTTTCTTACAAAGTCTCATATTCCACTAACTTGTGACAAAAAATAAAAAGTTCTATGAACTCACTATGCCCATCAGCGAATACCTTGGGGTCTCTTCTTTCCAAAATGGGGTCACTTGTGGGGTAGTTATACTGCCCTGGCATTCTAGGGGCCCAAATGTGTGGTAAGGAGTTTGAAATCAAATTCTGTAAAAAATGACCTGTGAAATCCGAAAGGTGCTCTTTGGAATATGGGCCCCTTTGCCCACCTAGGCTGCAAAAAAGTGTCACACATCTGGTATCTCCGTACTCAGGAGACGGTGGGGAATGTGTTTTGGGGTGTCATTTTACATATACCCATGCTGGGTGAGAGAAATATCTTGGCAAAAGACAACTTTTCCCATTTTTTTATACAAAGTTGGCATTTGACCAAGATATTTATCTCACCCAGCATGGGTATATGTAAAAAGACACCCCAAAACACATTCCCCAACTTCTCCTGAGTACGGAGATACCAGATGTGTGACACTTTTTTGCAGCCTAGGTGGGCAAAGGGGCCCATATTCCAAAGAGCACCTTTCAGATTTCACAGGTCATTTTTTACAGAATTTGATTTCAAACTCCTTACCACACATTTGGGCCCCTAGAATGCCAGGGCAGTATAACTACCCCACAAGTGACCCCATTTTGGAAAGAAGACACCCCAAGGTATTCGTGAGGGGCATGGCGAGTTCCTAGAATTTTTTGGTTTTTGTCACAAGTTAGTGGAAAATGATGATTTTTTATTTTTTTTTCCATACAAAGTCTTATATTCCACTAACTTGTGACAAAAAAATAAAAACTTCCATGAACTCACTATGCCCATCAGCGAATACCTTGGGGTCTCTTCTTTCCAAAATGGGGTCACTTGTGGGGTAGTTATACTGCCTGGCATTCTAGGGGCCCAAATGTGTGGTAAGGAGTTTGAAATCAAATTCAGTAAAAATGACCTGTGAATCCGAAAGGTGCTCTTTGGAATGTGGGCCCCTTTGCCCACCTAGGCTGCAAAAAAGTGTCACACATCTGGTATCTCCGTACTCAGGAGAAGTTGGGGAATGTGTTTTGGGGTGTCTTTTTACATATACCCATGCTGGGTGAGATAAATATCTTGGTCAAATGCCAACTTTGTATAATAAAATGGGAAAAGTTGTCTTTTGCAAGATATTTCTCTCACCCAGCATGGGTATATGTAAAATGACACCCCAAAACACATTCCCACCTTCTCCTGAGTACAGAGATACCAGATGTGTGACACTTTTTTGCAGCCTAGGTGGGCAAAGGGGCCCATATTCCAAAGAGCACCTTTCGGATTTCACAGGTCATTTTTTACAGAATTTGATTTCAAACTCCTTACCACACATTTGGGCCCCTAGAATGCCAGGGCAGTATAACTACCCCACAAGTGACCCCATTTTGGAAAGAAGAGACCCCAAGGTATTCGCTGATGGGCATAGTGAGTTCATGGAAGTTTTTATTTTTTTTCACAAGTTAGTGGAATATGAGACTTTGTATGAAAAAAAAAAAAAAAAATCAGCATTTTCCACTAACTTGTGACAAAAAAAAAAAAATTATAGGAACTTGCCATGCCCCTCACGAAATACCTTGGGGTGTCTTCGTGTCTTCTTTCCAAAATGGGGTCACTTGTGGGGTAGTTATACTGCCCTGGCATTTTCCAGGGGCCCTAATGTGTGGTAAGTAGGTAAATGACCTGTGAAATCCGAAAGGTGCTCTTTGGAATGTGGGCCCCTTTGCCCACCTAGGCTGCAAAAAAGTGTCACACATCTGGTATCTCCGTACTCAGGAGAAGGTGGGGAATGTGTTTTGTGGTGTCATTTTACATATACCCATGCTGGGTGAGAGAAATATCTTGGCAAAAGACAACTTTTCCCATTTTTTTATACAAAGTTGGCATTTGACCAAGATATTTATCTCACCCAGCATGGGTATATGTAAAAAGACACCCCAAAACACATTCCTCAACTTCTCCTGAGTACGGAGATACCAGATGTGTGACACTTTTTTGCAGCCTAGGTGGGCAAAGGGGCCCAAATTCCTTTTAGGAGGGCATTTTTAGACATTTGGATACCAGACTTCTTCTCACGCTTTGGGGCCCTAAAATTCCAGGGCAGTATAAATACCCCACATGTGACCCCATTTTGGAAAGAAGACACCCCAAGGTATTTAATGAGGGGCATGGCGAGTTCATTGAAAAAAAAAAATTTGGCACAAGTTAGCGGAAATTGATTTTTTTTTTATTTTGTTCTCACAAAGTCTCCCTTTCCGCTAACTTGGGACAAAAATTTCAATCTTTCATGGACTCAATATGCCCCTCAGCGAATACCTTGGGGTGTCTTCTTTCCAAAATGGTGTTATTTGTGGGGTGTTTGTACTGCCCTGGCATTTGAGGGTCTCCGCAATCATTACATGTATGCCCAGCATTAGGAGTTTCTGCTATTCTCCTTATATTGAGCATACGGGTAATGAGATTTTTTTTTTCCGTTCAGCCTCTGGGCTGAAAGAAAAAAATGAACGGCACAGATTTCTTCATTCACATCGATCAATGTGGATGAAAAAATCTCTGCCAAAAAAAGAAAAAGGAGGGGAAAGGTGTCTGCCAGGACATAGGAGCTCCGCCCAACATCCATACCCACTTCAGCTCGTATGCCCTGGCAAACCAGATTTCTCCATTCACATCAATCGATGTGGATGAATAAATCATTGCCGGGATTTTTTTTTTTATATATACAAAGTGTTTGCCAAAGTATATGAACACCGCCACCTCCTCAGCTCATATGCCTCGGCAAACGTATCTTTTACTGCAGAGGAGAAATCTCGTCTTGCAGCGCCGCATACACCGACTTGCGTGTAATCTGACAGCAGCGCAATGCTTCTGTCCGAATGCACATCAGTGCTGCAGCTAGTCGATCGGTTGGTCCACCTGAAAGGTAAAAAAAACAAAACAAAAAAGAAAAAACCAGGCCGCAACGCAATAACTTTATTAACTGTTGAACAGAACATAGAAACTTTTTTTAAACTTTTTTAACTGAACGTTTAACTTTTTTACTTACCGGTATTTTTTTTTTTGTTTAGTTTTTTTTACCTTTATAGAACAAACCTCTCCTTCCCCATGGGACAATGTGCAAAGCGCAAATCGCCCAAAGATGTGGCGAAGTACGTTATGCACTTTATCCCAGGTGAAAGGAGAGGTTTGCAGCAGCTGTGAGTGAATGGGCCCTAATAGCCCTGTGTGCCTGTCCTGGTGAGATGTGATCCCTATGCTAGGTGTACCTGTGTGTGGTACTTCCGGAAACACTCTCCATAGCATAGGGCAGGGTGGTCAGCACAGTCAGGACAGAAATAGCGGGTGTCACGCCTTATTCCACTCCTGCTACAGACACAACATCTTTTTCGGGGTGACGGTTGGGTTGAGGTACAAGGAACGACACTGGGGAAATGTCGCTCGTGTAGACGGCTAACTACACTGGTGGATGGGGCCACGGAACCTCCTGGGTAAAGGAGGTTCTCGATGATCTCTTCCTGGAATTTGAGGAAGGATCCTGTTCTCCCAGCCTTACTGTAGAGAACAAAACTATTGTACAGCGCCAATTGAATTAAATATACAGACACCTTCTTATACCAGCGTCTGGTTCTGCGGGAAACTAAATAGGGAGCCAACATCTGGTCATTGAAGTCCACCCCTCCCATGAGCGCATTATAGTCGTGGACACAGAGGGGCTTTTCAATGACACGGGTTGCTCGCTCAATTTGGATTGTCGTGTCTGCGTGAATGGAGGAGAGCATGTAAACGTCACGCTTGTCTCTCCATTTCACCGCGAGCAGTTCTTCGTTACACAAGGCAGCCCTCTGCCCCCTTGCAAGACGGGTGGTTACAAGCCGTTGGGGGAAGCCCACGCGACTAGTTCGCGCGGTGCCACAGGCGCAAATCCGTTCTAGAAACAAATGCCTAAAGAGGGCCACACTTGTGTAGAAATTGTCCACATAAAGATGGTACCCCTTGCCGAATAAGGGTGACACCAAGTCCCAGACTGTCTTCCCACTGCTCCCCAGGTAGTCAGGGCAACCGACCGGCTCCAGGGTCTGATCTTTTCCCTCATAGATCCGAAATTTGTGGGTATAGCCTGTGGCCCTTTCAAAGAGCTTATACAATTTGACCCCATACCGGGCACGCTTGCTTGGGATGTATTGTTTGAAGCCAAGGCGCCCGGTAAAATGTATTAGGGACTCGTCTATGCAGATGTTTTGCTCAGGGGTATACAAATCTGCAAATTTCAGGTTGAAATGGTCTATGAGGGGCCGAATTTTGTGGAGCCGGTCAAAAGCAGGGTGGCCTCTGGGACGGGAGGTGGTGTTGTCGCTAAAATGCAGAAAACGGAGGATGGTCTCAAATCGTGTCCTGGACATAGCAGCAGAGAACATGGGCATGTGATGAATTGGGTGCGTTGACCAATATGACCGCAATTCATGCTTTTTTGTCAGGCCCATGTTGAGGAGAAGGCCCAAAAAAAATTTAAGTTCGGAAACTTGGACTGGTTTCCACCGGAAAGGCTGGGCATAATAGCTTCCCGGGTTTGCGGTTATAAATTGTGTGGCATACTGGTAGGTCTCTGCCACGACTAAGTCCAAGAGCTCCGCAGTCAAGAACAGCTCAAAAAATCCCAGGGCCGAACCGATTTGAGCCGTCTCAACCCGAACTCCAGACTGGGCGGTGAAAGGGGGAACTACTGGTGCGGCTGAAGTTGGTGACTGCCAATCAGGATTTGCCAGCACCTCAGGGACTCTAGGGGCTCTACGGGCCTGTCTGTGCGGTGGCTGCGACGGGGTAACTAGTGCACGTGCCACCGTACCAGCTTCAACTGCCCTTCTGGTGCTCGCTACTTCACCAGGTTGTACGGCAGTGCTGGTACTAGGTCCAGGAAGGGCTGGTGACGAAATACTTCTTTTAATTTTGCCGGCCCGCGATGCGCATGCGCGGGCCGGCTTTGAGCGAAATCTCGCGTCTCGCGAGATGATGCGTATATGCGTGACTCTGCGCAGCGCTGCCACCTCCGGAACGCAATCCTGCATTAGGCGGTCCGGAGGTGGTTAAAGGTCTGCGCATGCGCAGACTGAAAAGCCAGATCCGTTTTCACGGGACACTTAATGCCAGATCTGGCACTAATACACTTCAATGTAAATTAATGCCAGATCCGTCATTCCGGCAAGTGTTCAGTATTTTTGGCCGGAGATAAAACTGCAGCATGCTGCGGTATTTTCTCCGTCCAAAAAACCTAGAAAGGACTGAACTGAAGGCATCCCGATGCATACTGAACGGATTGCTCTCCATTCAGAATGCATTAGGATAAAACTGATCTGTTTTTTCCGGTATTTAGCTCTTGTGACGGAACTCAATACCGGAAAACAAAGACGCTAGTGTGAAAGTACCCTTAGATGCTGAGAAGGTGAGCATATGACGCCCAGATGTGTGGTTCCCAGCAAGAGATACGGAGGAGGAGGTCATACAGAGTCAGTAAAGGTCACGTCACCTTGTGTCATTATGATTACCTGCTGATAATGTCCGGTTGGGAGGTTACCAATGACCGTTGCTTAAAGGGGTTTTCCAAGTTTTTTTTCGGCGATGGGAGAGCAGGGCTCTTATGAATACCAGGACTAGTACTTGGCTTCAACATAAGGTGACAAAGTGGGATTTCATGTGAAGTATGGCAAGAACACCAATAAGGTATAAATGTCCACTGATGAGTCCATCTCTTCAAAGGTCTACTTTTGTCCACACTGATCAGCAAAGACTCTCAGGGTTCTTCAGTCTCTTGCCATCAGCTCTCCAGCTCATCTCAAATTGACTGCCAGCAGGGCTGCTGTTTTGTGATACTTGCAAAGGTCCCACAGTCACTACCACACTGCCCCTTATCTCCTCTTTCCTCCCACTAATATGCCCATTGGCATTGTGCACAGCATTCAGCGCCGTAAGGCTCCATTCACACGTCCGCAAATGGGTCCGCATTCATTCCGCAATTTTGCAGAACGGGTTCGGACCCATTCATTTTCTATGGGGACGGAATGGATGCGGACAGCACACAGTGTGCTGTCAGCATCCGCATTTGCGGAGTGCGGCCCCGATCTTCAGGTCCACAGCTCTGCAAAAGATAGAACATGTCCTATTCTTGTCCTCAGTTTGTGGACAAGAATAGGCATTTCTATAGGGGTGCCGGGCGGGTGTGTTGCGGATCCGCAATTTGCGGGTCCACAACACACCACGGACGTGTGAATGGAGCCTAACACTGCCCCTACATCATCATTGCACCAAATCAAAGTGGTGCGTCAACTGCAAATGCTGAGAATTATGGTGCATTTCCCCCTCAGACCAAAGACATGGTAACTTGGGAGCACCTAGCTGATTGGGGCCTACATCTCCCAGTGAAGAACCATCTGCTTGATTCACTGCTCTGGAGTGGGGGTCATATATGCATTGGGATTCCCAATGATCAAGAAAACGAAGGCCTCAGAGTCTTCCATGAGAACAGGGAGATGGTGTACATATATGACCCCCACTCCAAAGCAGTGAATCAAGCAGATGGTTCTTCACTGGGAGTGTTGTTAGTGTGAAATCCCCTTCAAGGTCACTTTCACACAGGTCAGTATTTTGCATCAGGTTTTGTAAGCCAAAACTAAGAATGGTCCATAACATGGAAGAGGCACAAAACTTTCCATATACCTATTGTCTAGGTCCCACTCCTGGACCTAGAATTACTGACCCAAAATACTGCCGTGCATAAAAGTGGCCTAATCATGATAGACTTTCTAAAAATGAAAAAATTAAAGGGGTTTTCAGGAATTATACAGATGCTCATGTAGTTGATTACCTTTTGTACATCTTACCCATTTTTTTTTTTCAATTTGGGCTCTCCTGACCTGTTTCACCATGTAAATCAATCCATTCTGAATGTAGCACTTCTTGTTAATTTATCCAGCCAAACCCGTGATGCACTTCTCCTTCCTCAGCCACAGCTCCAGCACCGCCCCTTACAACAAGCGGTTTATAGCTCCTCCCACCCAGATAGTTACATAGACACTCCCCTATCACTGCCCCTAAAAACACCCAGCTAGTTTATAGCTCCTCCCACCAGCTATTTACATAGACACTCCCCTATCACGGCCCCTAACAACACCCAGCTAGTTTATAGCTCCTCCCACCCAACTAATTACATAGACACTCCCCTATCACGGACCTTAACAACACTCAGCTAGTTTATAGCTCCTCCCACCAGCTAGTTACATATACACTCCTCTAACACTGCCCCTAACAACCCCCAGCCAGTTTATAACTCCTCCCACCCAGCTAGTTATATGTACCCGCCCCTATCACTGCCCTGCCCATGGACATAAGACAGGAAATAAGAAAAAGCAACATGGTCATGTGACCACAGCCCAGGAGATAGGAGCAATAAAAGGTAAAAGACATACATGACAAAGTTACAGCAATCTTCATAAGGGATTATTTTAACAGATGTTGATGCAAACCAGAAAACCCCTTTAATGTTCTTAAAAAGTGCATGATCCCTTTAACCCCTTCCCGACATATGACATAATAGTACGTCATGGCGGCAAATGACTTGCCGCATTTTGACGTACTATTACGTCATGGTGATCGGGCAGGCACCGGAGCAGTGCGCGCCCTATCACTGCAGGGGCCCGACAGTCCCTGATAGCCGGGCCCCTGCTGTATTCTCCGGCATCACTGTAAAATACGATGCTGGTGGATTAACCCCTTCTATGCCGCGGCATAGAAGATGCATGCAGCATGTGAGGGAGCCCATCGGGTCCCTGCACTGCTGTGGTGGGGACCCAATGGGTGACAAGGCAGCCCGATGCCATGCAGAGGCTGCCCAATGCCTTGCACCGCATCGGCACCTGCCTTCTATGGGTTCCCAGGAGATCCAGACCCAGGCTCATCTCCTAGGCAACCTGTTAGTGTATGATTCAGTGTAATACACTAACAGGCAATGCATTACAATACAGATGTATTGTAATGCATTGCTGAGGGGATCAGACCCTCAAAAGTTGAAGTGCCAGAGAGGGACAGAAATAAAGCTTAAAAAAAAGCAAAAAATTGTGTTTTTAATTAAAAAAATATAAAGTTTCAAGTAAAAAAAGAAAAAAAAACGACCCTTCCCCTGATTTTATAATAAAAAATCGGAAAAAAAAGGAAAAAAACCCACACATATTAGGTATCAACACGTCCATTACGACCGGCTCTATAAATATATCACATGATCCACCCCGTCCAATAAAATAAAAATAAAAACTGTGTAAAAAAAAAAAGCCATTTTTGTCACCGTACATCACAAAAAGTGCAACACCAAGTGATCAAAAAAGCGTATGTCCCACAAAATGGTACCAATAAAATCGTAACCTCATCCCACAAAAAATGAGACCCTACATAAGAAAAACACTCAAAATACCGTAGATAAAAAAAACTATAGCTCTCAGAACATGGAGACATTAAAACATAAATTTTTTGTTTCAAATATGCTATTATTGTGTTAAAGTGAAATAAATAAAAAAAAGTAGACATATTAGGTATCTCCGCATCAGTAACAACCAGCTCTATAAAAATGTGACATGACCTAACCCCTCAGGTGAATACTGTAAAAAAAAAAAAAAAATCTGTGCCAAAACAACCAATTGTTTGGTCACCTTGCCCTATAAAGTGTAATAATGAACGATCAAAAAATCATATGTATCCAGAAATGGTACCAATAAAAAACGTCAACTCTTCCTGCAAAAAACAAGCCCCTGCACAAGACAATCGACAGAAAAATAAAAATAAATAAGGCGTTCAGAAAATGGAGACACAAAAGCATAATAAAAAAAAATGCTTTATGTAAAACTGAAAAAACAAACAAAGAAAGTAGACATATTTGATATCATTGCGTCCATAACAACCTGCTCTATAAAAAAAAGCACATGATCTACCCTGTCAGATGAATGTTGTAAAAAATAAAAACGGTGCCAAAACAGCCATTTTTTGGTTACCTTGCCTCACAAAAAACATAATACACAGCAATTAAAAATTATATGTACCCCAAAATAGTACCAATAAAACTGGCACCTTATCCCCTAGTTTCCAAAATGGGGTCACTTTTTGGGAGTTTCTACTGTAAGGGTGAATCAGGGGGGCTTCAATTGGGACATGGCATCTAAAAACCAGTCCAGCAAAATCTGCCTTCCAAAAACCATATGACGTTCCTTTCCTTCTGCTCCCTGCCGTGTGCCCTTACATCAGCTTACGACCACATATGGGGTGTTTCTGTAAACCGCAGAATCAGAGTAATAAATATTAAGTTTTGTTTGACTGTTAACACTCGATGTGTTAAAGAAAAAAAATTATTAAAATGGAAAATATGCCAAAAAAGTAAAATTTAGAAATTTTATCTCCATTTTCCTTGAATTCTTGTGGAAAACCTAAAGGGTTAACAAAGTTTGTAAAATCAGTTTTGAGTAACTTGACAGGTGTAGTTTCTACAATGGGGTCATTTATGGGGGGTTTCTACTATGTAGGCCCCACAAAGTGACTTCAGACCTGAACTGTTCCTTAAATAGTGGGTTTTGTAAATTTTCTTGCTTCTAAAATTCTAAGCCTTCTAACGTCCTAAAAAAATAAAATTACATTTACAAAATGATGTCAACATAAAGTAGACATATGGGAGATGTTAAGTAATATATATTTTATGAGGTATCACTTTCTGTTTTAAAAGCAGAGAAATAGAAATTTTGAAAATTGAGAATTTTTGGGTAAATTTGGGATTTTTTCATAAATAAAGGTGAAATATATTGACTCAAATTTATAACTATCATGAAGTACAATGTGTCACGAGAAAACAATCTCAGAATAGCTTGGATAAATAAAAGTGTTCCAAAGCTATTACCACATAAAGTGACACATGTCAGATTTGCAAAAAATGGCCTGGGCAGGAGGGCGAAAACTGGCCCAGGGTAGCAGGGGTTAAGAAAAACAAAAATGGGCTCATTTATTAAGACTGGCAATTTACACAAGGGTCTTTAGTGTCTCTGTACTGCTGGAGCAAGTGCCAAAGTTATGTGGAGGCACAAGCCTCCTCATAACTTTGGCGTTTTTTCCAGCAGGACATGCGACAGACTTAGGCTACATACCGTGTGCCCCCCGTGGCTGTATTGCGGCTCGCATACAGCGGGTCAGCAATACACGGGCACCGGCCGTGTGCATTCCGCATCACGGATCGCGGACGCATTAACTTGATCACGGAGATGCGGAACGGAGGCACAGATTGGAACCCCACGGAAGCACTACGGAGTGCTTCCGTGCTGTTTCTGGCCGTGCCTCCGCACCGCAAAAAAGTAGCGCATGCACTACTTTTTTGCGGTGCGAACCGTCAGATGCAGATCGCGGACCCTATTTAAGTGAATGGGTCCGCGATCCGCTGCGGCTGCCCCATGGTCTGTGTTCGTGCATTGCGACCCGCAGCACGGCCACGGGGCGCACACGTTCTCGTGCATGAGGCCTTAAAGGGGTATTCTCATCTCAGACAATGGTGGCATATCGCATTGTCTGATATGTGCCGGCCCCCACAGCTGGCAACGGAGAACGGAAACAAAGCCCTGCAAAGTGGTTGCTGGAGGACTCCGATCCGGCCATCACCAAGCTCTCTCCTCATAGAAGCGCACCTGGTATGACCGGCCACCGGTCCCATTCACTTCTATGGGCCTGACGGAAATAGAAAATGAATGGAGGGCAGCTGCGCACCACTTTCAGGCCTCCGTTCTCAATATAGGTGCAGGTCTCAATCAGACAATGGGGGCATATCCTAGCGATATGCCCCCATTGTCTGAGATGAGAATAACCCTTTAAATCTGCGCCAGCTCTATTGCTGGTGTAGAAAATGATGAATGAGACGTGCCTGCAGAACACACTCTTCGGAAAAGTGGCATGAGCGTGGAAATGTTGCAGATTTTGTTGCAAAATGGCGTGCGACAAAATCTGTGACTGATAATTCATAAATAAGCCCCAAAATGTCTATTTTTCAAACTTTTTTTTTTTTTTCCTAAGCCTTGAACTTGAGGTTTTACGTCTACCTTTCCGTAAAACATATGTTGCCTGTTGTCTACACCTCCCTGGCAGCGGCAGCAGCCTGGAAAAGGCTGAAGAAAATACACATTACTGTACATTACTGTCAAGGAGAACGAAAAAAATAAAAAAGAAAGGTTGGAAAACATACCATGAAAGCCATTGTACTGGCGGCGAAACACAGAGCTCACATTTTTCCCTAATCTCCTATACATGGTCTTTTCCAGAAATACATATGTTTGAGTGCAAATAAGGTATAATATGCTTAGCGTCTCAGACGGTGCGCTCGGCAGATATCCTGTTTCCATAATGAAAACTATACCGTCTAAGCATGAAACGATAAATTGTTGTTCTTAAGATTTTTCGACTCTTTTAAAAAAAATTAAATTTTTGATCTGGTTTTGGCACGCTCGTCAAGTTTCCAGGGAAACGGGTCTCTCGCATTTTTATCTGCTTATTTTAAAGCTTTCATTAGATTTAACATTTAAAGAGGCATTGATTAAAATATGACATTTTTCAACACAAAAGAATCCATTCTGCTGTAATGTCTTATTATGCTGAAAAGCTAAACTGGTTGATGGCCAATTTTGCTAAGTGAGAGTTTTAGCTGAAAAAACGCGGTGCATACTGTTCTTTTCTACCATGTAACACGGCTTTTATACGAGGATGAAATAGAGGAAAATACTCTTCGCCTCCTCACACTGAGTGCTTTCCGGGAATCCAACGTTGTTTCATTCCGTTCTTTCCATTCGGAGCGAATGGATTTCAAAAACAAACAAAAAATAAAAAAGGTCAGCGCTTTTTGTGTTTTTATGGAACTGCTCTCATACATAAACAGTAAACTGGGCAATAAAAAAAATAACAATACGAGAAGAAAATATGCACCCCCTGTAATAAACTTGGTCAGACTAATGAAATACGCCCCAGCGCTAGAGAATTAGGGTCCAGAGTGATCGCCCATGACCCAAACACTCACCTCTAATGTCACTTCTCTTTTGGTGGGGCACGTAAGACGTCACCTTCATATTCTCCTTCAAAATGGATATATCCAAAAATAAAAACCTACATGACCCTCCAATACGCTCAAGCGTGGCTTAAAGGAGGTTGCCTGACCCCCCAAAAATTATTATTGAATGCCACTCCGAGGCTTCTGTCTCGGCTCCCCCAGCAGACGTAAGTGTGATGTTCTACTTGTGATGGCCACAGAGGCTCAGCTTTCTAAAATGTGTGACACCATCCTACCCTACCTAAGAATCCTACCTTAAAGGGGTTGTCTAAGGCCTCATGCACACGACTGTTGTTTTGCTCCTCATCCGAGCCGCAGTTTTTGCGGCTCAGATGCGGACCTATTCACTTCAATGAATGTGTGCTGTCCGCATCTGTTGCTCCGTTCCGTGGCCCCGCAAAAAAAATATAACCTGTCCTATTCTTGTCCGTTTTGCGGACAAGAATAGGCAGGTAGATCAATGGCTGCCCGCGCCGTTCCGCAAATTGCAGAACGCACACGGACGCCATCCGTGTTTTGCGCATCCGCAATTTGCGGACCGCAAAACACACAACGGTCGTGTGCATGAGGCCTAACTCCAGCAAATAGCATTTATCACGTAGAGAAAGTTAATGCAAGCCACTTCCCAATGTACTGTGATTGTCCATATTGCTTCCTTTGCTGGCTGGATTCATTTTTTCATCACATTGTACACTGCTCGTTTCCATGGTTACGACCACCCAGCAATCCAGCAGCGGTGGTCGTGCTTGCACACTATAGGAAAAAGTACTGGCCTCTCTGGTGGCTAGGACTGTGGGAGTGCACATAGGCTGGTGCTTTTTTTTTTCTATCGTGTGCAAGCACGACCACTGCTGATGGATTGCAGGGTGGTCGTAACCATGGGAATGATCAGTGTATAATGTAATGAAAAATGAATCCAGCCAGTAAAGGAGGCAATATGGACAATCACAATACATTAGTAAGTGCCTTGTATTAACTTTCTCTACATGATAAATGCCATTTACTGAAGTGAGACAACCCTTTTAAGCCTCATTCACTCATCCGTGTCCGTGCTTAAATCCGTGAAAAGATGGTCAGTGATGCCTCCATGAAGATGTCCATGAAGGATCTGTGTTGGGTCAGTGTGTCCGTTTTTCGCTGTCCGTGTGCCATCCATGTTTCACGGACACTTAACAGCTGAAAAATAATTTATCAAATCACCTCTTCCTAATGATCCATGAAACACAGATGAAACACGAATAGCATCCGTGTTGCATCTATGGTTTTCACGGACCCATAGACTATAATGGACGTAATGGATCCGTGAACAAAATAGAGCATGCATCTGTGCTAAAAACATGGACCCCACGGAGCGTGGTAAAAAACTGATAGGTGAATACACATTTAAAATGAATGGGGACGTGTACTGTCCGTGGAGAACATGTACAGCACATGTCTGTGAAATACTGACGTGTGAATAAGGCCTCATGCACACGACCGTTTTTTTTAAGGTCCGCAAAAACGGGGTCCGTCGGCCCATGATCCGTGACCGTTTTTTCGTCCGTGGGTCTTCCTTGATTTTTGGAGGATCCACGGACATGAAAAAAAGGTCATTTTGGTGTCCGCCTGGCCGTGCGGAGCCAAACGGATCCGTCCTGAATTACAATGCAAGTCAATGGGGACGGATCCGTTTGACGTTGACACAATATGGTGCAATTGCAAACGGATCCGTCCCCCATTGACTTTCAATGTAAAGTCAGGAGTCCCTTTTATACCATCGGATCTGAGTTTTCTCCAATCCGATGGTATATTTTAACTTGAAGCGTCCCCATCACCATGGGAACGCCTCTATGTTAGAATATACCATCGGATTTGAGTTAGATCGTGAAACTCAGATCCGACAGTATATTCTAACACAGAGGCGTTCCCATAGTGATGGGGACGCTTCAAGTTAGAATATCTTACGAACTGTGTACATGACTGCCCCCTGCTGCCTGGCAGCACCCGATCTCTTACAGGGGGCTGTGATCCGCACAATTAACCCCTCAGGTGCCGCACCTCAGGGGTTAATTGTGCATATCATAGCCCCCTGTAAGAGATCAGGTGCTGCCAGGCAGGAGGGGGCAGACCCCCCCTCCCTCCCCTGTATTACATTCATTGGTGGCCAGTGCGGCCTCCCCTCTCCCCCCCTAATTAAAATAACGTTACGAATCCCCCATCATTGGTGGCCAGTGCGGCCTCACCTCTCCCCCCCCCCTAGTTAAAATCACGTTCCGAATCCCCCATCATTGGTGGCCAGTGCGGCCTTACCTCTCCCCCCCCCTAGTTAAAATCACGTTCCGAATCCCCCATCATTGGTGGCCAGTGCGGCCTCCCCTCTCCCCCCCCCAGTTAAAATCACGTTCCGAATCCCCCATCATTGGTGGCCAGTGCGGCCTCACATCTCCCCCCCCCCTAGTTAAAATCACGTTCCCCCATCATTGGTGGCAGTGGAGAGTTCCGATCAGAGTCCCAGTTTAATCGCTGGGGCTCCGATCGGTAACCATGGCAACCAGGACGCTACTGCAGTCTTGGTTGCCATGGTAACTTAGCAATTTTTAGAAGCATTATAGATGTCTGTGACCGGCCGGGCGCTCCTCCTACTGGTAAGTGAAAGGTCTGTGCGGCGCATTGCTTATAGCACAGACCTGTCACTTACCAGGTCCTGGTGCAGTAGCGTCCTGGTTGCCATGGTTACCGATCGGAGCCCCAGCGATTAAACTGGGACTCCGATCGGAACTCTCCACTGCCACCAATGATGGGGGAACGTGATCTTAACTAGGGGGAGGGGAGATGTGAGGCCGCACTGGCCACCAATGATGGGGGATTCGGAACGTGATTTTAACAAGGGGGGGGAGATGTGAGGCCGCACTGGCCACCAATGATGGGGGATTCGGAACGTGATTTTAAGTAGGGGGGGGAGAGGTGAGGCCGCACTGGCCACCAATGATGGGGATTCGGAACGTGATTTTAACTAGTGGGGGGGAGAGAGGGGAGGCCGCACTGGCCACCAATGAATATAATATTGGGGAGGGAGGGGGTCTGCCCCCTCCTGCCTGGCAGCACCTGATCTCTTACAGGGGGCTATGATACGCACAATTAACCCTTTAGGTGCGGCACCTGAGAGGTTAATTGTGCGGATCACAGCCCCCTGTAAGAGATCAGGTGCTGCCAGGCAGCAGGGGGCAGTCCTGTACACAGTTCTCAGTATATTCTAACTTGAAGCGTCCCCATCACTATGGGAACGCCTCTGTGTTAGAATATACTGTCGGATATGAGTTTTCACAAAGTGAAAACTCATATCTGAAAAAGCTTTTATGCAGACGGATCTGCGATCCGTCTGTGTGAAAGTTGCCAACGGACGCGGATGCCAATCTTGTGTGCATCCGTGTTTTTTCACGGACCCATTGACTTGAATGGGTCCGTGAACTGTTGTCCGTCAAAAAAATAGGACAGGTCATATTTTTTTGACGGACAGGAAACACGGATCACGGCCGCGGATGAACAACGGTGCATTTTCCGAGTTTTCAACGGACCCATTGAAAGTCAATGGGTCTGCAGAAAATCACGGAAAACGGAACAACGGCCACGGATGCACACAACGGTCGTGTGCATGAGGCCTAAGGCTTTACACACATGAATTTTGCTCTGGCATTTTTTTTTCTACAGTAAGTAAACACCAGAATAAAGCCTCATTCACACATCAGTGTTTCACGGATGTGTGCTGTACATGTTCTCCACGGACAGCACACGCCCTCATTCATTTTAATGTGTGTGTTCACACATCCGTGTTTTAGCACTGTCCGTGGGTCAGTGTTTTTAGCACAGATGCATGCTCTATTCTGTCCGTGTTCACTGATCCATCACGTCCATTGTAGTCTATGAGTCCGGATCACGGATAATTAGGAAGAGATGCTTTGAAAATTATTTTTCAGCTGTTCAGTGTCAGTGAAACACGGATGGCACACGGACAGCGAAAAACAGACACACGGACCCAACACGGATCCTTCATGGATGCATCACTGACCACCTGCTCACAGATTTGAGCACGGACACGGACATGTGAATGAAGCTTAAGTGCTTGAGTTTTTTTTTTTTAACCATCTAGCATTTTTGCTTAGTAGGTGGCAGTTTTTTTTATCTTTCTTTCATCTTTCCAAAATCACAGCATTCTGGAGCTTTTGGCATATTTTTTTTTTACAGGAATTGTGATAACATCTTCTCTATGGAGAAAAAAATGCCATGAAGAAAATGCCAGTGGCTTTAAAAAAAAACTCAAGCATATATTCAGTTTTTTTTTTTTACAGGTGAAAAACACCAGAGCCAAATTAATGTGGACTCTTAGGCCTCTTTCACACGGATGAGTTTTCCACGCGGGTGCAATGCGTGAGGTGAACGCATTGCCCCCGCACTGAATCCTGTCCCATTGATTTCTATGGGGCTGTGCACATGAGCGGTGATTTTCACGCATCACTTGTGCTTTGCGTAAAAATCGCAGCATGCTCTATATTGTGCGTTTTTCACGCAACGCTGGCCCCATAGAAGTGAATGGGGCTGCGTGAAAATCGCAAGCATCGGCAAGCAAGTGAGGATGCGGTGCGATTTTCACGCATGGTTTCTAGGTGACGATCGGGATGGGGACCCGATCATTATTATTTTCCCTTATAACATGGTTATAAGGGAAAATAATAGCATTCTCAATACAGAATGCATAGTAAAATACAAGTGGAGGGGTTAAAAAAAATTAAAAAAATAAAACTCACCTCATCCACTTGTTTGCACTGCCCGGCTCGTCTTCTTTCCATAGTGCTGGATCATGTGATGGACCATGTGATGAGCGCAGTGACGTCACCAAAGGTCCTTTTCCTCCATGGTGATGGATCATGTGATGGACCATGTGATGAGCGCAGTGACGTCACCAAAGGTCCTTTTCCTCCATGGTGATGGATCATGTGATGGACCATGTGATGAGCGCAGTGACATCACCAAAGGTCTTTTTCCTCACAGGTCATCAAAGAAGAAGAAAGAACACGAGCCGGGCAGCGCGAACAAGTGGATGAGGTGAGTTTTATTTTTTTTAAAAATGTAACCCCTCCATCCGTATTTTACTTAGCATTCTGTATTAAGAATGCTATTATTTTCCCTTATAACCATGTTATAAGGGAAAATAATACAATCTACACAACACCTAAAGAAGAAGTCCGGGTTCGGGTCTGGGTACCAAACATGCCAATTTTTCTCATGCGCGTGCAAAACGCATTAAAACGCTTTGCACTCGCGCGACGCATCCACATCCTATCTGGCCCTCACATGCGACGCCCATGTGAAAGAGGCCTAAGGTTAGCTGAACACATTAACTTAAAAGTTCCTCTCTTTGGGGTGTCTACCTGCTGCTGCTAACTGTATGCTTTCATGTAATCATTCTTTTTGGTTATTGACATGTTTAATAAAGTTTATTTTATATTATTGGTCGGAGGATTTTCATTTGTTTGGGGGTTTTAAGTGATATGTTTTTCCTCCACCACTGATCGTATGTGATCCGGATATAAATATTTGGTGTGCGTAGCTGCACACATTGCAGATTATGTTCTCTTTTTCCGTGTGAAAAACCGCAGTGTAATATGGCACCAGCAAAGTGTGTGAGATTGGACAAATGGCATGTACACTTTGCTTTTTCCTTTTGTGTGGAAATTGAATATGCCGTGCAGACTTTGAAATCCGCAGCGTGTCAATTCTTTGTGGAGTTCTTTTCTGCCTCTTCAAATCCGCATCCAATCCGCACTAAAAACCGCAATTAACACATGAAACACACAGAAATCCGCATGGAAATGTGCAGAATTTCTGGAAGACAGCCCAGACCCATGTGCAGGTAGCCTTACAGTGGCATCACACATAGTTTTTGGTGATGGTTTTTGATGCACTTTCAGCAAACGTCAGAAGTCTATTCTGTTTTGGCTTAAAAAAAAAACTTAATTGAAAACTGTCACAAAAAATAAATAAAAAAACAACAAAAAACTAAAACTGTGTGTGATGTGACTCCAGCCTTAGTGTCTGCCTTAGGCTACTTTCACATCTGTGTTTTTGCTGGATCTGTCATGGATCAGCTAAAACGCTTCCGTTAGGATAATACAACCATCTGCATCCGTTATGAACGGATCCGCTTGTATTATCTCTAACATACTCAAAAATAGCCAAGACGGATCCGTCTCTAAAAGCATTGTAAGTCAATGGGTGACAGATCCGTTTTCATTCTTCTTGATCAGTATCCCATGACGCACACAAAAACGCTGCTCGCAATGAAACGGAACAGAATGCATTCTGGTGCACTCCGTTCTGTTCATTTTTATCCCCATTGACAATGAAGCATTTTCCTCCGGTTTTGAGACCCTATGAAGGATCTCAATACCGGAAAGAAAAACGCAGATGTGAAAGTAGACGTAGTTTTTTCTTTTTTTTCACTGTTTTTGTAATCACAGCAAGCCTGTGCCATTTCTGAAAAAAAAAAACATCACAATGTGAATTGTGACAAAAATGGGTAAATACATTCTTAGGCCTCTTGCACACGAACGTGTGCGGACCGCATTTGCGGATTCGCAATACACGGGTGCCGTTCCGTGGGCATTCCGCATCACAGATGCGGACTCGTTCACTTGAATGGGTCCGCAAATCCGGACATGCGGAATGGTGCGGAACGGAAGCACGGAACGGAACCCTACGGAAGCACCACGGAGTGCTTCCGTGGGGTTTCGTCCCGTATTTCCGTTCCGCAAAAAGATAGAACATGTCCTATCTTTTTGCGGAACGGTCGGATAGCGGACCCGTTAAAATGAATGGGTCCGCCATCCGCTGCGGCTGCCCCACTGACGGTGTTCGTCCATTGCGGCCCGCATTTTGCAGCACGACCACGGGGCGCACACGTTCGTGTGCAGGACGCCTTAAGGCTCCTGCACACGAACTTATTTTATTCCCATTTCCGTTCAGTTTTTTTTTTACAGGTCTGTATGTGAAACCATTCAGGTCTGCAAAAAAAAACTGAAATGACTCCGTGTTTCCTTGTGTCCGCATGTCCGTTCTCATAGCTATCTCATATTTATCTATCTACTATCTATTGTCCTAATTCTGTACAATCCTATTCTTCTTAGCCGAACCTGCAGGGCAGAGGGACAAACAAACCATCAAGTAATGGCCAATCCTGTTTTTTCTAGTGCCAGATAAAGTGCAGACTCTACCCATGTTCCACAATCTTGTACCTTGTATACTGCTCTATCCTGCAGAATTTTATGCTAGGTTTGTCATTCCAAAGGCCAAAAGGCCTTAACAGTGACAACCAGTTTTCTGTACCAGATATGTGCTCACAGCAGTTGTCACTTCACGTACTACATTATACAGCAGGGGGGCCACAATGAGCATAGGATAAAGCTCATCCTATGGTAAAGGTAGTCCACAATCCGTGGTTGGCATTTCTCCTGAGTTCTGCCCCTAGCTAATGTTATTTTTACAAAATCTACCAAAATAATAGATATTACGGCTTCAGAATAATAACCTGCGAAGTTCTGGTTACTTCCAAATCATCAAAAAAAAAGCATGAATTCTTCTATAAACAAACTGAGCTGGGAAATGGCTTCAGACGGCGCTCATTGTGTAATTATGTCCCATGGTTTACACAGTTTAGTGAATGAGCAATAGAATTATGTCAGCCATAGAAATGCTCTCGAAATAAATCATCGCCAATAAGTAAATGCCCATTATATGCTAAACCACTTAAGCTCGAGGACAAGTGATGACATGAATGTACACATTAGGATGAAATCTAATTAAATCCAGAAATATGCAGAGGTGATATGGGATATAATAGAGACTGTGACTTGTGACAATCTATTATTTCATGGCGCGTCTATGAGAATGTATACGACAACACAAGGGCAGTTACACAGGGCCTCCAAACTTGGGTCAGACTGGCCCACCAGAGTAAAAGAGGATCCTCCAGTGGGCCCAGTCTCTGAAACCATAGTGGGCCCTAGAGGTCCAGGAGAAAAAAAAACATTTGGCTGCCTTTGGAGACAATCACTTGCCACTAGGGTCCATTTCTTGGATTCAAAACCTATTCGACTTTATTGATGATATAGTGGTAACCTGCCCAGTCTCCCATTCCGACACTGGGCAGGTTACCTGACAATGTGACAGGTCCTCACTAAAACTAGAAGAGCCATACAATCGTCACTGCATAGCTGATCTTTAGAGGCTGATTCTCAAAACTCACCTATGGCCTGGCGCCCCTAAGTTGGCCATACATCACAGACAGCTATTCTTTCCAACATGTCTTCTCGTACTGACAAATGTCAATCTGTAGGGGCAGAGCAATATGACTTTGGCAGACACCTTTGGCGGGGAATTATATCCGTTGAGACCACTAGGATGAGGCATGTTGAAATTCAACATCTGTAGTCGAGGGAGAATTGGGACCCCCATACACATGAGATGGTTGGGCAGTCCCACTGACATCAGTGGGTTTGGCAAATGTTCGTCTAATATGTATAGGGACCTTTAAGACAGTGATATTATTCCTTTAAAGGGGTTATCCAGTCATGTAATAAAAATTATTTTTATCTGTCCAAAGTACTTTATGCCTTTTACCCCCATGTACCCCCCTACCATCCTGGCAGGATGTTTACATAGAGAACTTCCTGTTTTCCTCAGCTTCCTGCTAAGGGAACCTGTAGGGGACATGACTACTGCAGAGGGAACAGTATGGAGGGAGGAGCAAGTCCTGAGAAACATCACGTATGCTGGCTTAGGTTAGCAAACCCAACAGGAAGCTGAAGAATGTCTGCCAGCAGAACATCCCTGTTTATATGGGGCAATGTGCTGCCAACCAATGATGGTTTTATGTATCACATAAAAGATGTGATGAACCTACAAACAAGCATTGGGTGATCAGTAACACCTCAACACTGGGCAATTGTCAGGAACGAATTTTCCCTCATCCTTGGCTCTTATAAAAGGGCATATAGCACCAGAGCTCTGTTTGATCAATGAAGCTGATTTTATGACCTGTATCATAATGGAGATTATAAAAGGGGATGTCCAATAATTTCAACCCCTTTAAAAAAAAAGTCCACACACTGCAGCTGTTACAGGGGGGGGGGGGGAGATTTATAGCAATGAATCAGATTCCACCTATCATTCTTCTGAGCTCCTTTTCCTTCAACACCAGTTTTGATAACCCCCCCCCCCATCCTATTTTTTTATCTTATCTTTATCTTTATCTTCCCAGTGGACAACTCTGGCATGTGAGTCTAGCTACATTGGGTTCCTCTGCAGTCTCTGTGATAGCTACATTGGGTTCCTCTGCGGTCTCTGTGATAGCTACATTGGGTTCCTCTGCAGTCTCTGTGATAGCTACATTGGGTTCCTCTGCGGTCTCTGTGATAGGTACATTGGGTTCCCCTGCGGTCTCTGTGATAGCTACATTGGGTTCCTCTGCGGTCTCTGTGATAGCTACATTGGGTTCCTCTGCGGACTCTGTGATAGCTACATTGGGTTCCTCTGCGGTCTCTGTGATAGCTACATTGGGTTCCTCTGCGGTCTCTGTGATAGCTACATTGGGTTCCTCTGCAGTCTCTGTGATAGCTACATTGGGTTCCTCTGCAGTCTCTGTGATAGCTACATTGGGTTCCTCTGCGGTCTCTGTGATAGGTACATTGGGTTCCTCTGCGGTCTCTGTGATAGGTACATTGGGTTCCTCTGCAGTCTCTGTGATAGCTACATTGGGTTCCTCTGCAGTCTCTGTGATAGCTACATTGGGTTCCTCTGCGGTCTCTGTGATAGGTACATTGGGTTCCCCTGCGGTCTCTGTGATAGCTACATTGGGTTCCTCTGCGGTCTCTGTGATAGCTACATTGGGTTCCTCTGCGGACTCTGTGATAGCTACATTGGGTTCCTCTGCGGTCTCTGTGATAGCTACATTGGGTTCCTCTGCGGTCTCTGTGATAGCTACATTGGGTTCCTCTGCAGTCTCTGTGATAGCTACATTGGGTTCCTCTGCAGTCTCTGTGATAGCTACATTGGGTTCCTCTGCGGTCTCTGTGATAGCTACATTGGGTTCCTCTGCAGTCTCTGTGATAGCTACATTGGGTTCCTCTGCGGTCTCTGTGATAGGTACATTAGGTTCCCCTGCGGTCTCTGTGATAGCTACATTGGGTTCCTCTGCGGTCTCTGTGATAGCTACATTGGGTTCCTCTGCGGACTCTGTGATAGCTACATTGGGTTCCTCTGCGGTCTCTGTGATAGCTACATTGGGTTCCTCTGCGGTCTCTGTGATAGCTACATTGGGTTCCTCTGCAGTCTCTGTGATAGCTACATTGGGTTCCTCTGCAGTCTCTGTGATAGCTACATTGGGTTCCTCTGCGGTCTCTGTGATAGGTACATTGGGTTCCCCTGCGGTCTCTGTGATAGGTACATTGGGTTCCTCTGCGGTCTCTGTGATAGGTACATTGGGTTCCTCTGCAGTCTCTGTGATAGCTACATTGGGTTCCTCTGCGGTCTCTGTGATAGGTACATTGGGTTCCCCTGCGGTCTCTGTGATAGCTACATTGGGTTCCTCTGCGGTCTCTGTGATAGCTACATTGGGTTCCTCTGCGGACTCTGTGATAGCTACATTGGGTTCCTCTGCGGTCTCTGTGATAGCTACATTGGGTTCCTCTGCGGTCTCTGTGATAGCTACATTGGGTTCCTCTGCAGTCTCTGTTGCCCTTACTAGTCTAAGGGTGGTGTGCACTTATCTGTCAGTGACCTGCCGTGACTGGAATTATATAACATATTTCAATGCTAATTTTCTGATCTCCAGCTAAAATAACCTGGAAGGTAACACATGCACAATGAGTAAAAAATATTCACTGCTGGCCTCTAAAGGTCAGGACTGTCAATGTCCCCTCTAACTGCAGTCATAACCTTTTCCCAAAAAGGTTCAACCCTCATTAAACCAATTATGTTAATCAATCTTATTACAAGGGGATCATATAAATAGCACTTTCTATGTGATGGCAATTACTGAGACACGCACACATTGCAGTTATCATTGCATTCCAGCATTTCATGAATGGACAATTAACCTCCAAGATGTTGAGGAACCAAAGGACAAATATCTAGCTACTAGAATCCAATCATATACAGGTAAGTTACTCAGTACACTCATTGACAAAAAAAATGCACCCAGAAAGCTCTGCATCCAGTTATGTCTCAGGCAGGTATGTAAATGATTACAGGTGTGGTTTGATTAGACACTGGGTCTTGCCACAAGAGGGCTTCCTCAGCTGCCCTTTAAAGTGGATCTCAGGGGCTCCTTTAGGGTGGTGTAAATTTTGGTGAGAGATTATTGATTGCTAGACATGCCTCTATTACACCCTCTAAGACATTTTGCCCAGTTGAAAGACTTTGAGAGGCGGCACATCATTGGACTGAGAGAAGCATGATGGTTGTTTCAACGAATTGCCTGCCATCTAGGCTGTTCTGATCTATATTTAGGAGGTGTTGGGAGCAGTGAGAGCATGCTCATATGATGAAAAGGCTCCAGATAACCCAAACTGACTACCAGCATAGACAGGCTGGGACTCGCCCCTGGACAAGTGGCACATAATACAGTAGACTTACTGCACTACATACATATATTCCATGTCCAGCACCTCCACCAGCCTCTCCTCACATTACTCAGGGACCGCCAGATCGCCTACCGCTGGGGATTCCCTTTTGCCCTGACGGTCCGTCATCAAGGAAGAACAGAGACTCTCCGTTCTTTTTCGGATCTTCGCCCTTTCTGCGAATCACTTGGAATTCCTATCCCTGACATGTCGGATTGGGAGTTTGAGTCTCCAGCGCTTCCACCACCCCGCATTTGGTCTCCTGTAACCAAGAAAAGAAGACCTGGTCCAAGTGCGTCCTCTTCCCCGCGGTCTCCTCCGTTATCAGGATATCGCCCATCTGCTTGATCGCCAACGGCTGAGGGGACTTGGTTGTCCAGAACTTGCCCTTAACCCCTTTCGCCCTCAGGATTGATGGTCCCTGAAGGGTCCCCATATCGATCACTTATTTCCTCTGTTAAGCCAGTCATTGTTTTCTTGTTGCTACATCACGGTGCAGGCTCTCTGAAGGCTCCACCTAGTTGTAACCTGTTTTCGTTTCTCTCAGATAATTGTAGTTGGCACCCTGGTCAGCCTTAACCTGTTGGTCTCTGACACTTACACCCCCAAAGGGGCTTCTTATTTGCCCCTAGCAGGAATTAAATCCCTGGGAAAAGCTGTTTATTGCTATCGGTTTGTCTGTCTTTGTGTTGTCCCGTCCTGTCTCTTCCCCCTCTCCCTTGTGTTCTCACTCCTCCTGTAGGTGCCTGAACTTCCTTGCCTGTGGAGATCGTGTACCTCAGCTCTGCCTTTGATCCGTTGTCCGACTGGTGCGAACCTGCTGACATATACGGACCTCCTCGGTGAGCTGTACCCTACATACATTGTGTATCATCTCATACTCACACGATGCGGTGCATAACCTTTAATGTTAAGGGGCTTAACTCCAACGCCAAGAGGAAACTCTTGCTTTTGGAATTGAAATCCCTTAAAGCGGACATTGTGTTCTTACAGGAAACACACTTTGATGGCAGCTCCTCCTTCCATTTTGCCTCTCACCTTTATCCTACCGCTTATTCGGCTACTCATAGCCGTTGGAGGGCGGGTATTGCCATCTTGGTGTCTGCACAGTGTCCCCTCAGGAATGAATCTTCAATATTAGACCCACAGGGCCGTTACATTATTCTCCATGGCCGTTTGGCGGATAGACCTATCACCTTATGTAACATTTATGCACCAAACACGTCCCAGATTCGCTTTCTCGGCGGAATCTTCCGGAAGGTGTTTGGTGAGGGAGCGGACTCCTCGGAGCCCCTTGTTCTCCTAGGTAGGGATTTTAATGCAGTGTTCTCTGAATCGATGGATCGCCTGGCCCTTCCAGGTAGACCAATACACTCGACACAGCAGCGCTTAGCCAGAGATTTTCGTAAACTAGTGCGGAAATACTCCCTGTATGACCTCTGGCGTCTCACTTATCCCACTGATAGGTCCTTTTTCTTTTACTCTTCCCCACATGGTTCACACACCCGTATTGATTACCTCTTTGGTACCATTTCGACCCTCAGACTATTGAAGGGAGCGGACATGGGCCGAATCACCTGGTCAGACCATGCTCCTGTACTAGTTGACATTAGTAGTGAGTCGGGCCATGTACGCCATTGCCACTGGAGACTTAATGACTCCCTCCTGAAACAACCTACCATTAGGGAGGAACTCCGCGAACGTCTGAAAACGTACTTTGACATAAATGAGGGATCAGTAGGGGATGTCCCTCCTTTGTGGGAAGCGCATAAAATGGTCATGAGGGGTCATTGTATTGCAATAAGCTCAAAATTAAAGAAGGACTCGACTGCCTTAGTCAAGACCCTTACGTCCCACCTTCAAACACTAGAAGACAAGATGGCTGCTCATCCCTCACGCTGCACACTGAGATGAATTGTTGACACTAGGGCCCAATTGAAGAGTCTAGCTTTAGGTTGTGTCAGCAAGTTATTACTTTACACACGCACGGCAGCGCTATTATGCTTGGGGGAACAAACCCCACACTTTGATGGCCAGACTACTTAGGAACCACAGCTCCCAAATGGGGCCGAGTGCTATTAGGGGATCTGACGGAACAATCCACTATGACCCCCGGGTGATAGCGGAGCGGTTCTCAGCCTATTACTCTTCCCTGTATAACTTACCCTCCAACCTTCCCACAGATGAGGGACTGAGAGATAGTACACTCCGGTCTTATTTGGCATCCTGTCGCCTTCCTACCCTATCGACTTCTGACCTTGCCGCCCTTAATAGTCCGATCACGCCAGAGGAGATTGGGGAGGTGGTGGAACATCTACCTGAAGGTAAATCCCCAGGGCCTGATGGCTTTTCATACAAATATTATAAGACCTTTAAGACTGAACTAACCCCTCACTTAGTAACCATATTCAATCATTTCCTAGCTGGCAATGCAGTACCTCCCCCAATGTCTTACTCGTATCTCATGATGATTCCAAAACCTGGGAAGGATCCGCACGAATGCCCTAACTATAGGCCCATTGCCCTACTTAACTCAGACCGTAAGATTTTCACCAAAACCCTAGCTACCTGACTTAACGTCTTTCTCCCCTCCCTGATTCATAAAGACCAGGTGGGATTTGTCCCGGGCCGTCAGGGGGCCGACCACACACGAAGAAACATTGACTTGATAGATGTCATATCTCGCTCAGGTGAGGAGGCGTTACTTCTTAGTTTAGATGCGGAAAAGGCATTCGACCGTTTAGGTTGGCCTTTCCTCTTTGCTACCCTGCAGGCTTATGGCCTTTCTGGCCCATTTGTTAGAGCCATTCATAGTCTATACTCCTCCCCCACAGCGACGATCAGACTACTTCATGCTCAATCTCGACCCATAAACATTGCTAATAGAACGAGGCAGGGTTGCCCCCTATCTCCCCTACTTTTTGCCATGTGTATCAAACCCCTGGCAGCCAAGATCAGGGCTTGCCCGGATATCAGAGGTGTTATGGTCAAGGATAGGGAGTTTAAGCTATCACTATATGCTGATGATATCCTTCTTACCCTTAAAGCTTAACATTTCCCTACCAAACCTCCACTCCATCCTACGGGAGTTTAGTCGTCTCTCGGGGTATAAGGTCAACACCCATAAAACTGAGGCCCTCCCTCTTAATCTTTCTCAGACGGCCCTGAGCTCTCTCAAGGTTAACTTTCCTTTCCATTGGAAGACGGATTCACTGCGATATTTGGGGGTTGACCTCACTCCCCAATATGGAGATTTACAAAGCTAATTTCCCACGTATATATGCCGAGATTAGGGGTCTTCTAGATAGGTGGCACCCTCTCCCACTCTCTCTCATGGGGCGTATTGCTGCGACTAAAATGGCGATCTTGCCCAAGCTTCTGTACCTTTTTGAGACCTTACCGATTAAAGTCCCCCTTAAAGACCTGATATCCACTCAATCCCACCTCCTTAGATTCATATGGGCGGGAAGGCGGCACAGAATTCCGAGGTCGGTTCTCCTATCTAGTAGACACCAGGGCGGTCTAGGGGTTCCGGATCTGTCTAAATATTACTGGGCGGCCCAGCTACTCTCTGTCACAGCCTGGGCTTCCTTGCACCCTTATTTTGTCTGGATGCAGGTAGAAAGACTCTGGCTGGCTCCTGTACATCCTAACTCCATGCTATAGTCCGGACCTGACAGGACTTAGCCAGCCAAGGATCTCCTAGGGCCCATGGCTTGTATCAGACGCATCTGGCAGCAGTGCAGTAGCAAATTCCCTCTGGAGTCCATTCACTCCGACATGACCTCCTTCTTATATCACCCCACGCTCCCTGCTAGTCTTATCACATCCACAACGAGACCATTGTTTCAGCGGGGGGTGTTTCGGTTCGCCGATATTGTGGACCCCTTCACTAGGGTCCTTATGCCGTTTACTACCCTGCAGGCCAAATATGATCTCTCCCCCTCCTCCAACTTCTTTTATATCCAGATTAGGCACTTTGCCCAGTCCATCTTTTCAGGGGTCACAGTTTCCCTCCCGACTCCCTTTGAACGCCTTTGCAGGGAAGGGGTACATGCGAAAGGTTTAATTTCTGAGATGTACTCTATATTGCTGACTCCATTCCCTGATCGGGTCCAAAGGCATTCCTACATGGTGCGGTGGGAGGAATATCTGGGGAGGGCCTTGCCGGACTCACTCTGGCACCTTATATGGAGGAGGGCAGAGAAATCATCTATGTCGGTACTTCATCAGGAGAACCAATATAAAATCTTAATGTACTGGTACCACACTCCTGACCTCCTCCATAGAATGAATCCAGTAGTCCCGGGTGATTGTTGGAGATGTGGCTTACATAGGGGTACATTGCCTCACATTTTTTGGGACTGTCCCAAGATATGCCCCTACTGGACTGAAGTAGGCACCCTCCTGAGTGATGTCTTTGGAATTGAAATCTGACCGGAACCTGTGTCCTTCCTCCTCAATGTGGTCCCCATACAAGTTAAAAAAACATGCACTCAAGCTGCTGCTACTGATACTAACAGCAGCTCGTTGTCTAGTCTCCCGAGCCTGGAAAAGCCCTGAACCACCACGGGTCTCTGATTTGTATGCCAGGGTGATGGAGGTCCGAACAATGGAGTACTCCACTGCTATGTTTCAGGACAAAATGGCACTCATCAATGCCATATGGGACATATGGTATAATTACTGGGCCACTAGGCAACCTTGATGATCTAGTGTGAAAGGAATGTTCCCTCCCCCCCCTTTTTTATGTCTTTGTCTATGTCTTTTGTCTTGTCTGTTGGGTATCTGTTGGGTTGGATATTATTGGCTGAGAAGCTCTGGGCCTTCGGGTCCTTAAGGCTCTTCCGCTTCTACCTGATGTCTCTTTGTTTAGGATACACTGCACAGTAGTACTTCTTCGGACTGGTTACAGATAGAAACAGTCTTAGTTAGTTCATGTTAATGCTTTATTTTTGTTCGGTCTTCCATTCTTCATCACTGACTATTATCAAGTGTTACATATGCCCATCCAATATGTATGTGATGTATTTTGTGTATTATCCTTACTTTGTACTTCTGTGCATTATTCTACTGTAAAAGTGTATTTACATTTCTGTTTTACACCATAATAAATATACAATTATAAAAAATAAAATAAAAATATATTTCCAAATACCTTTTTATTAGTTATAATGACTCGTTTTGTCTGGGGAGCAATCATTAGGAGAAATAAAATGGCCACCGTCCTACTAGTACATACAAAACCTGTCCTAATCACACATTAGGACAAGTTACTTCAGAGCCGTGAGCTAAACAGCTGCCTCATCCTCCTCTCCAGATCGGCCCATAGACTTCTATTGAGGCCATCTCCTGCAGCAAGGAGAGAGAGCATAATATACAAGAACTTCACTCTCCTCATTGCAGGGATTGGTGGGAGAATCAGTGCTCAGACCCCCAGCGATCAAAACATTTGCTATAGCTCTATGACATATCAAAAGTTTTATCAAAACTCAGTAACGCCCTGAAAACATTACCTATAATTGTATAAAATATACACACAAAAATGGGGCTTAAATTTAAAGGGGTTGTCACATCTGAGATAATAAGGGCATATCGGTACGATATTCCCACATTGTCTGATAGGTGAGGGACCGCACCTATATTGAGAATGGAGCCCTGAAAAGTGGTGGCTTGAGGACTCCGGTCCGAACACCACCAATCACTCTCCCCATAGAAGTCAATGGATGCACACTGTGCAAGACCGGCCACCGCTTCCATTCACTTCTATGGGCCTGATGGAAATGGCTATTTTCGGTGATCCCATAGAAATGAATGGAGGGCGGCTGCACATGTGCAGTGCGCCCTCTACCATGGTGAGACCAGCAACTATCAGACAATGGGGGCATATCCTAGCGATATGCCCCCATTGTCTCAGATGAGACAACCCCCTTTAATTGAAATTTAATAGTGCTGATGACTGTATCAATCAAAAGACAATGTTAAAACATTTAACAATCAAATCAAAACAAAAAATAAAATGACAATATAAAATAGAACATTCCGTCTTATCCAGCATATTAACATGTGCCATTTGTACCTTTATTTTTCTATATTTGTTACAATCACAATTGCAGCAAAAAATGCTAAGTGTGAATACTGCCAAAAAGTGATCTACATCAAAGCTTTGGATGGGGTTGCCTTCTGCTGCTTCAGCGGGACCCCATGGGCCTTGCTGATGTTTATCTGGTGGGTCGGCCTGATTGGATCCTACTTATAGATAAATTATTAAGATATTATAAGGTCCCATTAGAAATATCTGCAGGTAGACACACTGGTTTACCAACAGAATTCAATCAGTGATCTGCGCTGTGACAAAGAACACAATCACTGTGAAGATGACATCAAAGCAGAACAGTTGACCTGACATATGTAGTCTGTATGGAACAAGAAACACCATGTCCTAAATTAGGAAATGTCAGAAGAAAGCAACAGTATCAAAGCTGCACTCACGTCTCTTACAAAATGTTCTCTTTCATTCAGAGAGAAGCCTATTGACAATAAACATTACAGCGACCCATGTGTCTGCGTGGCCTGTCCCTCCAACTGCATGCTGATATCATTACTAAAAAAGAGCAGATTCAACACAAAAGATGTAAAGTTATAGAGAAGTAATTCCTAAAATTATAAATAAAGTAGAAAAAAAATAAAAAAGTCCCAGAGTGAATCTTTGTAATATACTGTTCAGGGAATTATTTGTTATAGTTATCTCCCAGAAGGGACAGACTGATAATACTCGGGGCAATGGGACAGTAAGGATAAAAGAACCCTTAACCCTTTGAACTGAGTGGAACATTATACATTGGTATACAATAAGCTCCCCCTAGTGGTAGCTTCAGATAGACAGAATTCTGAATTCTTTATATGAAGCAGGAGTCAAGAGGCATTATATATATATATATATCCGTAATATTTTAGAGGTATAATATATTAGACCCAATCTGTCAGTTCACGTCTGTACACCTACAGATGTAGCAGTGTTAAGTCACACTTGGTGAGTTATGACATCTAGTTAACACTTTATAGCTGTGACTGTAAACACTGCTACATCTGTATAACAGATGCAGAGTGAAAACCACTAACAGAAGCCCTTATAGAGCCCCCTGATTTGAATGGCATGTCAGTCTACACTGTCATGGAGCATTATATTCCATAACTGCAGACTTTAGAGTCCTTAGAAAGCCAGATTACAGTGCCTAAAATGACAATATATTTAGATACTTTGTTACTTTTTTTTTATTATAGAGGGATACGTTCTTGAATGTTCTCATTTTACTCCACAATTGCAATAGAACAATCTGTTACCAAAATGAGAACAGATGATTACAGACAGAAATACAATGTGTCATCCTCCAAATTCATTTTTGGGAGTTTTTGCTCTCCCATTAAATTTGCATGTACAGGCAATTTGATTGTGCTATTGCTGTTTTTATGCCATAGGTGTTGGTGGTTCAGTGGGGTACAACACCCAGATCACCCAGATGACAAATATGTAATAATGTGGGACATATGGAAGGGGTAAATACATTTTCTTAAAATTCCTATACAATTCAATAGATGACTTGAGGGTTGCAAGATTTACTCCCTAAATAAATCCATGATGTCCTTGGTCCATGATGGCCCCGAGAATGGTCACTTTCACTGTTGTGGCTAGGCGTTCTTTCACCTGTTTGCTGCTCTACTCCTACATATAAATACCCGACCAAAGTGGAGTCACCGCTTGCCCTGCTACATGCCCTGCCAGCTACTCCATAGCTCCTGACCCCAGCTAAAGGAATTCATTCTCATAAGCTCATGGAAGTGATTACTAGTCACTGCTGCTCCCAAGCATTTCTGCTCTAAAGCAGAAATAGTGTTAGATTTTATGTTTCTTTTACATTTATGCAGCAGTAGATCTACACCTCAGGTCTATAGGAGCGGACTGTCTGGCACCTTAGACTCCACGCAGACCACACTTTAAAACGTGTGTGGCTTGGAAATGTTTGCTATTACATAATTGCGTATAACATTGCAGTGTGCTTCTCTTCATCAACATCTAGCACCCTCTTCAGGCTTCTCCTTGTGTCTCACTGCTAAAGGGTTAATACTATGGTTTCCTGTTAAGGTTGTCAGATGGTTCATTGCTCACAGAACTGTTGTATGCTATGTACTTTCAGTCATATACAACTGTATCAGGCACTGTGAACCCCAAAAGGCTGTATACGGGAGGAAATAGTAAACTTAGCAGCCTTATCTACAGTTGCCTGGTGGCAGGCTGATCCTGCCTCCTGGTTGGGAGTCTTCTAGTGAACAAGCCAGAGAGATGGGTTAGTGTGTGTTGCTGACAAACAGGCCAAGACAGGATTTGTGCAAGGAGACACCATCCCTGTGCAATTGCACGCTGCCAGAAAAGCAACTGTACTAAGAACTGACCTCTAAGAGAGAACAGACATTTTCAGAAGGTTGAGGACCATTAAAGAGACAGTGCATGGACTAGACAGTAAAAGTAAGGCACGTTTACGGCTTTGGACTTTACTACCTGTAGTTAGGATTAATTGCTGCTGGACCCGCCACACTTCTGCGATGGACTGGCCATCTGATCTGGGATTACACCCCACAGTTGCTCAGTGCAAATATATGGGAAAAGGAGTTGTACGCCAGTGGTCACTTGGGAGGATTGCACAGTGTATCTAGAGAGAGACCTAGAGAGGACTATCCTACTGCCTACCCCTATACACAGCCTTTGGCAGAAACCTGCCTTGTTATATACAGTACCTCGGAACTATGTCTACAACTGACATCTGCACTGTGCCACCCATAGCATAACCGATCTGGTCATTGCCTTTACCATTCTCCAGCCCTTGAACCAGTCTTCTTGCCTTGCACCCTGCCAACCACCGACCATCAAGGGCACTCCAGTCAACACCAAGCAGGAGTCCCCAAGCCCATGGTGTGCCCCGAGGGGAACAAAGGATGTGCCCCTCCAACCACTGCAGTCATGGCCTAGGGGAGAGGTGGAGTAGAATCACTTTGCAGACTATGAACCCACTTATCACTCTCATCTTCTTTGTGCTGCCTGCGTGCCTCCCTCGTGCTTGTTGAACATATGTATACACAATGGAACAGATTTACTAATACTGCCTAAGAATAAGATGGTGTAAACTTAGGCAGACAGTTCTAAAATGTGATAGATTTATCACAGTGGCTGATAACGGATGATAAATGTGGCATTTCTTTAGACCAGGGATGCTCAACCTGCGGCCCTGCACCATGTCCCTCTGTAGGCTGATAGCTGTAGGCTGTCCGGCAGGCTGGGACTGGCCCACAGGGGTACAGGGGAAACCCCCGGTGGGCCCCTGAGCAAGGTGGGCCCCTAGTCTCCCACCCCCTGCACAAGTGACACATAACACATTAAACTTACTGCACTACATACACTACATACATATATTTAATGTACATCACCTCAACCAGCCTATGGTCATATAACAAACTTGTTAGATTATTTATTATATTTGAATGTATCTGTAGGGTGGGCCCCCAAAATAAATTTTACTGGTGGGCCCTAGGTACCCCAGTCCGACACTGCTGTCCGGGCATGTTGGGAGTTGTAGTATTGCAACAGCTGCCACAGGTTGGTCATGCCTGTTTTAGACTGTCAAGTCTAAGTTTACACCACCTATTTGTTGGCTTGGTTTACTCCAAACAATATGCTACATTTTTGGTGCACAATGTTATGAAGCCACACCCCTTTTATTAAGCCACACCCCCATGTGTAGGCATTCAAGGCACGTAGAACAGTTTTTTGGTACACAATGAACCAGAATTCTGGCACCGTGCTTGGTATAGTCCTATGCAAACGTGCTCTTTAACCAGGGCCAGCCTACTGTGTCTATGGGTAAATCCAGCCCCGCATTTATGCCACTTACATAAAGCAATACAGAAATCGGGATGCCTTTACATTTGCACATCATGCATTGAATCGTGCTGCAAATCCATTACTGAATGTCACCTGTGAGAAAGTAATTAAAGCAGACAGTGCCTACATGAATGGAGGAGGCCATCACATCCCATTAATACATACGGCTGTAAATTTCCCATACACGGCTAATCATTCCATCATCGTTTTCAAGGTCAAGCAGAAAGAGATGTTCTTTTCAACCTCAACAAGTAAAGCTAAATAACTGACGGCTCAGTAAAGTCATAATGTGTGTTTCCAAAATGTATATGCTACACATTGAAATGGTTTTTGTCATACTCTGGATAATAGATGTATAATATGTATTGAAATGGTTGTATTATAATAAAGGACATTATAATGCAACAAGATCCTCTGTACAGTAGGGACAGGGCAAGGTACGATGGTGCCATGCAAAATTACACCCTCCACCAGGGTTGGATTGGCCATAGACCTTACAGGGAAATTTCCCGGTGGGCTAATGCCCAGGGGGCCTTCTGAGCCCTCCTCACGGCCGCCCAGTGGAAGTTTTTGGGGATGTATTTTGTGCTGCTGGCAGTATTTTGTGATAGACTGTGGTATTTGGCTCTGTTGGGTGGTATAATGTGCCAGAATATAGTATTGCTGGCCCTGCCTTCCATCAATTTGGACCCAACTACAAAACGGGGCCACTTTTAGTATTTTTTTCAGGGCAACTTTAAGTTTCCAGTCTGCCCCTGCCCTCCATCTATGCAAACTATGGGGCAATTGATTAAGACTAGTGTTTTCAATTCCAGTCTTGATCTACTAAGTGCTGGCATGAGATGTGCCAAAAGTATTAGGAGGTACATGCCTCTTAATAATTCTGGCACATCTCAGCAGGGCCCGGCACTGGACATTGAAATCTATGCCAGCTAGGAGTGGATACACCATGATATAGCAAGTGATGAATCTTTGGTCGAGTCTTTGATGAATTTAAAGAGGTTTTGGGTTTTATATTGATGGCCTATGCTCAGAATAGACCATTAATATCTGATTGAAGGGGGTCATAGGGGCCATATCCCTGATTATCAGCTGTTCTGCATTTATTACCAAAACTACAGCTCCATCCATGTAGTGGAGCTGGTAACTGCAATGGAAGTAGCACCAGATACAGGAACCAGCTGTGTTTATGACACACAATGGAAAGAGCTACTACTGAATAGCCTGATCAGTGGGGGTCATGGAGGATAGGTCATCAATATAAAAACCCTTTTAAGTCACATGACCCTCCATCAGCAGCCATTTTGTGAACAAGACCTCTGTGTAGACAGTACAAAAGACTTGGAAAACAAGGGGGCATACCTTATGACATATAGAAAATGTCACAGAATTTTAATAAAGGTTATGCCAGTAAGTGTTTTATCAAACACATCTGTCAACTACAAACTGACTAACCCCTTTAAGAGAATTGGAGTCGGAAACTAGAGTATAGACCAGGAATGGGCAACCTGTGGCTCTCCAGCTGTTGTAAAACTACAACTTCTATCATGCCCTGCTGTAGGCTTATAGCTGTAGGCAGTCTGGGCATGCTGGGAGTTGTAGTTTTGCAGCAGCTGGAGAGCCACAGGTTGGCCATCCCTGGTATAGACCATTTATAGAGAACTGAATGGTTCAACCTTCTCTGTGAGGAAAAGGAGGAGTAATGACACCAAACTGCATGGCCTTTTATCCTGGAATGAGGATACTGTGGCATGAACCAGGACCAGTTTGGGGCCCTATTACATTTTTGGTTTGGACTCTGCACTCCTAATATGCTGCTAGTGGGCCCAATGAGAAAGAAGCCCCATCTTAGGATGACCCCTCTCCATAGAAACCTCAACCGTAGAAAAAATTGAAGGAGGAACTGAAGAGGTTCAGCTTACTTTCCAGCAAAGGAAGAAGGTATGATGGCAACAAGTGTGAGGGTTTCCTAGGTTTGGTGGTGTGAACCAAGACCAGGTTGTTCCCCAAATAGAATTTTGCTTTGGTTTTCCCATTTTCCTGTTTTTCATTTATAAATTCACCCCGGCATGAAAATAATCCTGCGCTGTCTGGTCACCAACATACTAAGCGAGACAAGAAAATAAAAGACAAAGCAATATATTTAGCAAAAAGACAATAGAGTAAAGGTACATGAAGGAAGAAAGCGCCAATTACAAAAGCAGAAGAACCTGTGAATGCTCCTGTATAAGTAGTTCATAATTAAATGATCCTCTCTCTATTCTATTGGACCACCCTTGGGAAAATATTGCTGTTTTACAAAGAAATAATCTGTGATGGCAATAGCACAAAAGTCTCTGCGGAGTCTAATTATCTCTCTGAGGCCATTCCCGGCTATCACCACCTCACCTCAGCTTTGAATTCAATTTTCTTTACAGAAAAGATGTAAAAACCTTTAAACAGGAGAGAAAAGGATTGCGTAAAAGCAAAGGCTTTTGTGAAATCAAATAATAGACCTGCTGGGCCTTTAAGAGACTTCTCTCGGCAATTAATGGAGACTAAGAACCAGAAATAAAATAAAACTACAACACAAAGGCAAAACTTGCTAGATACTTGTTGGGCATCTGTTATCATGGGCAAGGACAATCTACTTCAGCTTCCAGACAAGTGTCATTATGAGCGTTTCCCTGTTCATATACCGTATGTTGCCTAGTCCATTTGTAAAACCTGGAACTGTGCAGGACTCAACACATACCCCTTAGAGTCAGAATTCTTCCAGGGCTGCAAAATCCTACATGATACAGGGAGTGTGTAATGTATAAGGTGATTTATGACTTTGGCTTGGAGAATCGAGGCGACTGGTGTGGATAATGCAAACAGTTGTCTTCTCTCTATCAAGGCTTTCAGAGATGGGTAACATTACTAGACCTTGGAGTACATCAGTAAGTGTAATTTTTACGGTTTTCCAAATGATTAATGCAAATTCTTTCCTTGGGTCCTTAACAGGTTGAAGCAGGGAGAAGAGTCCTTGGATAATCTCATCATAAAAGTAAGTTTATTTCCAGGACTCATCGGCAGTGTGTGGTCTACTGGAGGTTCATAAAATAAGCCGTATACATTTATATAGTCTGGATAAAGCTTTGAAGAACTTCAAATGGGTGGATCAGATGGGAACTCGTAACATTATATTAAAGAACCCCGTGGAATGAGGTCAGCTATAGAGCCAACCATTCACGGTTTTATGTCATGGATTATATGAGATAAAGGTAAAAGTAAGGAGGATTCCTTTCTTAAGGATATTAAGGCATTCTTTATATGAAATAAAAAAAAGATGACACACTGCTTCAGTAAACACCTTGACATTAAATCATTTCTTAGAATTGGCCACTTGAAAGGAAATTAAAATGTCATATTTTTATTGTGCTTTCGATATTCTAAAAGGTAATGAGGTAGGAAGCCAATTAAAATGTACATTTCTTAATCTAAGATGTTAATATCTATAATTTAGATGACTTTTTTCCATGTCTTCTATATACATATATATATATATTCTATCTCACAGGTAAAAGATGGGGCATTGCTAGAATCTGAATTCACCTGGGACACCGTCTAACAGAGAGGGGGCTTGAGGTACTTGGGTACATATGTATCCCTTGTTACCCCCCCCCCCCCCCCAACAAATAATTTGCCCTATCACAAACAAGTATATCACACCTCTAAATTATAGTCATAGTAGTGGCCAATAATGGGCCATCTTGCTGCCTTCTCCAAAAGTGATGGCCCTGTGCTCACAGTACAGTCAGCAACAGAGGCCCCCAACAGCTACAGATTGTCCTGCTGTTATCCATAGATTATCACCATAGATTACTCCTCCATCCCCATGGAACCATAGATTACGCCTCTAAGTATTAAAGTGTCCCATTGCAGAGCAGCGGTACAATGAAAAAGGGGTTAAAAAAATTGGTTTTTGTGTGATAAATAAATACCTGTATATGTATGCACAAAGTGCTAATAGGCCATAGTATACACCACCAGTCACTAGGTGGGACTGTTTCTCTTTCTCCATAGAGAAGGTTGGATCAGCTTAGATATAGTCATAGAGTAGTCTGACTTTAGAGTCTGAGGAGTGTGCACATGCTAAGTAGGAGACCTGAAAAAAGTCAGCCCTGGGATAGGTGTCTGCCAGAGCCAAACCAGAAAATAACTTTATATACTTGGAAAAGTAGGCCAGATGTAGAAGAGGAGGTATAGAGAGAATTTCTTTGGAGAATTGCTGTCTGAAAAGTATCACTAAGTCAAGGTGTCGAGGAGTTTGTCTTATGGTGGACACACTTAAGGAGCAGATTAGCCATCTGCATAAGAATATCCACATCCTACAGAGGATATTGTGGAAGCATACATTGCAAGTACAGCAACCTGTTCACAAAAGGTGCAGAGCACCCGAGGGTCCGCCCTGAGGTTGCATTGCAGAAAGAGAAGTGTACAACCCATGCCTGGATGCTTGTGCAAGATTCAGTTCTAGAAGTGCAGTGTAATGAGAAGTACTTTAAGGAAACATTGTAGCCTATTAACTGTGTAGCAACATCAACACCAAGGGCACCCAACTTACACCAGAAAGTAGACCACAAGGACCAGGACCTAAGGGAAGAAAAGGTGCGCTCTTCTTCCGGGGAGACTCAGAGTGAGTACTAACTATCACTCCTCTCCTCTCCTCTCCTCTCCTCTCCTGAGATACAGTATGTGGATACTAATGAAAGAGACACAGAAGAACAGAATTAGGACAGGTTCCCTTGGTGGCTTTGCCTAACAACATCACTGAGTAGGAGGCAAAAAGTTATCTAGTACCAGTGACACTGTGAAGTGTATACGATATTCCAAAGGAAATCAATGAAAGTCACTTATCGATTGGGTCTTAAATAGATTTCTTCATTGGTAAACCATCCTATTTATTTTAGGGCTGGACAGCCCCTTCATCAGGCTCTGGTCCAGCCTCGAAACACGCAGCAGGTTTAAAATCTTGTGAAAATTGACAGTGTAACTTATTCTTACGTCCTTTTGAATACACCATTGCATAGTAGATGCTCCAGAAAATTGCCTACTGAGATAAGTGAGTGCCTACTGTGTCCCCTGTAGATTGTACCAGTTTGTTAATAGTTTCATGTTTATCATATGTATTGTTTATATTATGTATGAGTAACCATCTTTCGATGTACAGTGCTATGGAATTAATGGTGCTTTCAAATAAATAATAATTCCATTTCCAGTTTGGGACCTCTCTGGAACTACAGGATTAAAGCGACATCTACATCTGTGTTAGGACATTCCAGTATTCTGTTCTGGCAGAGGAGCAAAATATTAGAATTGCTGTATTTGACAGATCCCATTATAGTGAACAGAGATCCATTGGGCCCTGTTGGTGTCCGGTTATGTCAAATACAGCAATTCTGATATTCTGCTCCCCTGCTGGATCCTTATAGATGTTCTAATTTAGGGTGCTGCCACACTATGACTTAGATCTACTAATCTTATAGAGGGCACAAATGAAGACAAGTTGTCCAGACCTGCATCAGATGTATCACAGTGACTCAGGGTGGGTGATAAATGTGGTGCATGGATAGATACTTTTGTCTTACTCTATAGAAACTACTGGTTGGCTTACTTTGAGACAGAATTTTACACCAGAATTGTTGCACAGTTTGGTGGCAATAATGATGCATCTTAGGCCACACACCCTTTCACTAAGCCTCTCCCCTTGTTAAAAAAATTGTGAAAAAGTGTAGAAAGATTAGTTGCATCACAATTATGCCAATGACAGATTTGAGTTGGACCTCACGCTCCTGTAATCCACCCACTGGCTCCTGGTATTGCCCATATGGCACGGGTAAGTGAGTGTTAGGACCCGAGCTACTTGAGAAACCTTGGCGCGGTGCTCGGGCTCAGACATGTCCTCCACAGTAGGATATGTTGGCTAATCTCTCAATTTTAACATCAGTTTGAAGGTTTAGGAAGACCGCAGAGTACACCTGTCTAACCACCTATAATTGCTATCTGTGTAGGATGTTTATTGTGGTACTTGTGGTCCGCTCCGGGCATCCTCCACTGTATGCATTTTTGCTTGGGATCGCCATTAGCAACAGGCCACAAGTGCAGGATTTGCTCCCCTGTATATACATGCACAACTGCATATGGGTTTGAGCACTTCCTGCCTGTGTAACACCACACAATTTCTTTTTATTTGTTTGTATATAGAGAAGCTTGGAGGTGTATAAACTCCAATTTAAATTAGCCTGGTTTCCATCCAGAGGCTACATTTAGGTGCACCTGCAAGGCCTGGGCATATATCAGCCAGTCTTGAGTGGGACTCGCAGACTCCTCCCTCTTCCCATTGCAAGCATGGCTACATGCTGGAAGTAGCTGGTGAGTTGTCTGTGAGTCGGACCTCATGCTCCTGTAATTTTGCCTACTGACCCCTGGTATTTCCCATACAGCACACGTAAGTGAGTGTTAGGACCCGAGCAACTTGGGAAACCTTGGCACGGTGCTCGGGCTCAGACATGTCCTCCACAGTAGGATATGTTGGCTAATCTCTCAATTTTAACATCAGTATGAGGGTTTAGTAAGACCGTAGAGTCCACCTGTCTTTGCTAATATTATTGTTTTGCTATATTGGTTATCACATCCACATAATTGCTATTTTGTGTAGGATGTTTATTGTGGTACTTGTGGTCCGCTGCGGGCATCCCCACTGTATGCATTTTTGCTGGGGATTGCCATTAGCAACGGGCCACAAGTGCAGGATTTGCTCCCCTGTATATACATGCACAACTGCATGTGGGTTTGAGCACTTCCTGCTTGTGTAACACCACGCCATTTTTTTATTTGTTTGTATAATGACAGATTTTAGGTGCAGACACATTAGTAAATCTGGGTCTATGTTTTTTCTTGGTGTTTTTCGCCTTGTGAAAAAATATCTTATCACTATCTTGTGGGTGATATTTTTTAGTCACACAAGAGTTTAATAGCATTTTTTCAGACATTTTTTTTCTATAGAGAAGTTTCAAAAAATGGTCTGAAAAAAATGCTTCTCCCAGAGCATGTCTTGATTTGAAAATAACAAAAATAAAGAAACAAAAAAAGCTTGAAATAAACATAAAACACCACAGCAAAAAAACTCAATGTTTGTAGAGCGTTTTATATTTTATTATTGAAATTTTACTATTTCTTAAAAAGAAGCACCCTTAAAGAGGCTTTTCTCGATGACATATCTTCTGAAGTGTGCTAAATTTTTGAAAAGTTGTTTCTCCTTCTGTGTTGAGAGGTATTAGGGGTTTGGAATAGCTTTAGTCACACAGAAAGCATCTTGTTGTGTGAGTTTATTGTTTTCTTCCTGCCTTGGGGCCATAAACTGATTTTTAGCCGGGGGATGGGCTTAGCATAACAAGCAGATAATTGCTGCGTCACATAGTGTGGTATTTGATTTTTCAGGGCCTGTTAGATTGTAATCTCATTAGGTACACCTCAGGTGTAGAGTTTTCATACTGCTACTAATAATGGTAGAGCTGATAGATAAGACTTTATCGATCAGTGGCACAGGACGGCATCATCTAGTTTTTGCCGGAGACTTTGTGTAATGTTATGTATTTCATTCCAAGCGTGTTAAGTAACCAGATAAAACAGTTTACATATCATAATTGCTGTCACCTAAAGTTCAGGTGCTGGATAATACACACAAAGAGAGACATTATATAACCTGTAAAGTCATTTGCAGCTGAAAACCTGTTTTGGAAGAGCCCATTTCAGGAAGGTTTAGCTAAAAGAAAAAAAATATTGCCTTAAAAACGAGTTTTATCTCGACACAAGAAAACTTCAAAGTCCTCCATTATGCCAGCTTTAACCTGTCCACTTCACTCGAATAATAATCTTTATTTATATAGCGGAAACATATTCTGCAGCGCTTTACAATCAGGGGGTTCAAGTACAAACAGTCATAAATAACATAGTAGCAAGCAGATCCACCATTAAAACAAGAGGAATGAGGGCCCTGCTCCCAAGAGCCTACAATTTTTGGGGGTGAGACAAAAGGTAGAATTGCTTGTTTTGTACAAGGGTCCAGTCATCTTAACGCAAAGGGGGGGGGAGTAGATCTAAGGCTACATGAGCCGGGCACCAGCCGATATCTGCAAAGAAAAGGGGGTTAGTCAGCACCTCCCAATGCGCAGGTGCACGCTGCCATGGCTGAAAACAGAGAAAGAAAAAAAAAGACAATGCAGCAGCACCCTGCAAACCAGATAAAGTACAATAATGCCATAGTCACAAAAAATATTATAGTGCTAATGCTATGCTTATTTATAAAGTGAGATGCTTGGCAAATGCATTTTGTACAAAACCATCTGAGCCCGTCTGCCGAACGTCAAGGCGATCTCTGTAAGACGGGTCCTAACACTAAATACTACCTGTTATGAGCCATAATGGCCGCCATAAAGTTCAGGAAGTGTTGGATCCACATGCATGCTGGGTCCACTCTGCCTTTTACCATTTTTGGTGCCAAAATGGCCTCCATCACTTACAAGGGATGTAGGTACCAACATGCATGCCGAGCCCACTCCATACCTTTCCTTGTGCCAGACAGCTTCCAATGAATGTAGTGAGAGAGCAAGTTTGTCCAATAGGGGCTGTGGAGAGCGAAAAGAGGAGAGGACTTAGGACTGAACCTTGAGGCTAACCTAAAAAGATGTGTTTTTAGGTAGCACCTAAAACTGTAGATGTGAATTAACCTAATTGTTTTGGATAGGGCATTCCAGAGAACTGGTGCAGCTCGAGACAAGTCTTGGAGACGGATATGAGAGGTTCGGATTACGGTGGATGTTAGTCATAAGTCATTGGCTGAACAGAGAGCATGGGTAGGATGGTAGACAGAGATGAGGGAGGAGATGTAGGGGGGCGCAGCACTGTGAAGACCTTTGTGGGTAAGAATGAGGTCTTTAAATTGAATCCTGTACTGTATGGGCAACCAGTGCAATGACTTGCACAGGACAGAGGCATCAGAGTAGCGGTTAGACAGATAGATGAGCCTGGCTGCTGCATTCAGGATAGATTGAAGAGGGGAGAGTCTGGTAAGGAGGCCAATTAGTAATGAGTTACAGTAATCAAGAGGAGAGTGGACCATGGTAATAATGAGAGTTTTTGTTGTGTCTACAGTAAGAAAGGGGAGGGTTCTAGAAACGTTTTTGAGGTGCAGGCGCCATGAGCGGGCAAGAGATTGAATATAGGGGGTAAAGGAAAGATCAGTGTCAAAAGATATCAGGCTTAGGTAGATTAGTAGATGGAGAAAACACCAGTAGTTCAGTTTTTGAAAGATTCTGTTTCAGATAGAGAGAGGACATGATGTTAGAGACAGCAGACAGTCACTAGTATTCTGAATACAACAGGTGATATTAAAGGAAGAAGTATACCGTTGGATGTCACTGGCATAGAGATGGTACTAGAGACCAAATCTGCTGAAAGTTTGTCCAATAGGGGCTGTGGAGAGAGAAAAGAGGAGAGGACCCAGGACTGAACCTTGAGAAATGCCAACAGCAAGAGGGAGAGGAGGGGTGGTAGAGCCTGTGAATGATACACTAAAGGAGTGGCCAGAGACATAGGAAGAAAGCCAAGAGAGAACAGTGTCCTTATAGGGATTGTCCGCGTTCAGAGCTGAACCCGGACATACCTCCATTTTCACCCCGGCAGCCCCCCTGACTTGAGCATCGGTGCTGCAAAATCACACAGGGCAAATGCATTTTTTGGAGATCTGGGGACATACCGGGCTCTCCATGGGGCTGCCAGGAAGCACGGTGACGTCACCGGCACTGATGGGCGGGATTTAGCGCTGTCCTAGCCAGTAAAACAGCTAGAGTCAAAGTCAATAGGTTTTGGAACCGCGCTGCTGGGAAATATGTATTCCGGTCCCAGGTGGATGATACAAGGGTGTCAGCCCCTCTCCTCGACAACCAGAGGGTACGGTCCTCCTAGACCCCCTCCTCTACAAGATAGGCAAGATAGTGAAGCACCCTTGAGAATGTTATAATAAAAGGTTTTATTCTACTTACAACAGGTCAGTAGACAAAAGGCATAAAATTACAAAATGATCGTCACGTTCCTGCCCGACCCGGGTTTCGCTACCTCGCTTCTTCAAGGGCGATGACTGAGCATGCTCACACACGAGCCCTTTAAATAGCCCAGCTGTCTCATTATTCAAGCGGGTGTGGTTCCGATCCATATAAAATGTTTTCAAAATAACAGTTTTACAACATATAACACAGAGTTCCATTCATTGGTACAATCACTTTTAAGATATAAACATAAAATACACAAAAATACACATAAAAATACACACTGGTGTAAAATGTTATTGCCAATTCATAAATAAGCCCTTTCGGGTTACCGCTAATATCCAAACTCAATATATAAATTAATTAATAAATTCAGCCCCTTTGTATGCATATATCCCCCACAAGGTCTTCTCATGTCCTAAACCTATTCCAACTCATTCTGTTATAGTGGTCCTATCATCTTATGCATGCCATCCACTCCTACAATATTGTACAGGTATTCTCCCCCTACTCCCGGAGCGTCATTCATCTGGTCTCCGCCCCCTCCTGGAGCGTCACTCCACAAGACGCTATCCGATCCTGGGGCGTCACTCAGGTAGTCTCCACCCACTCTTAGAGCGTCACTCAGAAGGACGCCACCCACTCCGGTAGCGTCATTCAGGTGTTCTCGACCCCGCCTCCACCTCTGACGTTCCTATCACGAGGCATCATGGTCCAATGGAGCAGCCAGAAAACTGACGTCACCCAAAGGTCCTTAGGAGGCCAGGTAGAGAACAGCAAAAAGACGCCGCCGGTAGGATCGTTTTACAGTAAGCATGGTTTGAGGTCAAATTCGATGTTAAGCCCTCTGGGTTGTAGGGTTCCTAGCTGGTAAATCCACTCCACCTCTTTTCTATTGATTTGTGCCAGCGAGTCCCCTCCGCGCCAGTGGGGCTTAACAGTTTCAAGTCCAGCAAATTTTAACCCTTGCGGATTCTTTCCATGTAATAATTTGAAGTGTGCTGATACACTATGGGTCATTAGGCCTTTTTTGATGTTCCGTAGATGTTCTTGTATTCTGACCTTCAACTTCCTGATTGTCCGTCCCACGTACTGGAGCCCACAAGGGCATTCCAGTACGTAGATTATGCCCTCATTTTCGCACGAACAATTGTTCTTTATACGAAATTCGACCCCATTATTTTTAGACAACATAACCTTTTATTATAACATTCTCAAGGGTGCTTCACTATCTTGCCTATCTCCTTAAATCTTGTAGAGGAGGGGGTCTAGGAGGACCGTACCCTCTGGTTGTCGAGGAGAGGGGCTGACACCCTTGTATCATCCACCTGGGACCGGAATACATATTTCCCAGCAGCGCGGTTCCAAAACCTATTGACTTTGACTTTGCCTGTGTGAAACCTACCACACTATCCCGGGACCAGCAGCAGCGCAAGTAATTGTCCGTGTTGGGACACAGGACTGACTTTCTGTTTTATCAGTAAAACAGCTAGGGCAGCGCTAAAGCCCACCCATCAGATCCGGTGACGTTTCCACCCAGCAGTGTGTTGTGATAAACAAAAGAACCTGTGCCCTGCGTGATTTAGCACAGGGCAAGGGAGTGCATCAGAGCATGGGGGGGCTGCCTGGGTGAAAATAATGGTATGTCTGGGTTCAGCTCTAATTGGATAGATTGGAGCATAGTGAGGAGTAGATGGTAGTCTACAGTGTCAAATTCTGCAGAGAGATCGAGGAGAATTAGTAAAGAATAGTCACCATTGCATTTAGCAGTCAGGAGGTCATTGGTCATTTAGTGAGGGCAGTTTCTGTAGAATGTAGAGTGAGAAAACCAGATTGCAGCAGATCAAGGAGAGATACCGGTTGAGGCAAGAGTAGACCAGTCACTCCAGGAGTTTTGAGATGAAGGGGAGATTAGAGTTAGGTAGCTCCGTAAGATGGTCAAGAGAAGATTTTTTTTTAATAATGGGGTTATGACAGAATGTTTGAAAGAAGAAGGGAAGATACCAGAAGAGATAAAGAGAGAGATTGAAGATTTGGTTACATGAGTAGTGACAGCCGGGAGAGAGACTGGAGGAGGTGTGAGGGAATAGGGTCACTAGTGCATGTGGTAGGACGAAAAGAAGAGAGAGGAGATGTGGGTGGGAAAGGGATCAATGACACTTACAGTCTGGGAGCAGATTTCCTGCCGGATATTTTCAATTTCTTCTTTGAAGTAGGTGGCTAGATCATCAGCGCTGAGGTCTGTGCTAGATGCCTGCACTTTTGAACTAAGGAGAGAGTGAAAAGTGGCAATTATTATATTTTTTTTTTCAGATACTTGAATGGGATTAGGTTCAGTACCACACAGGTATGGATGCACTTGTCTCAGGTATTGCATCTTTGCTCAGATGATCGTGGGATCTCAGTGGTGGGACCCAGTTGCGTAATTAGAAATTACTTGGCCCCCCCAGTAACTTCTTCACAACCCCCTCTTTTCATGCAATTTCCATTCCTGTGGCTTGTAAAGATCCCACTCTCAGACCAGGCCCGGAAGCTGCTCCTTCCGTTTCTTACACTGTATATACAGTCACCGGATATAATGTCATTGTATAATACTGTTGAGGGGGCCCTGACAATAAAATCTTCCTCCTCCTGGGTGGGCTCCTTCTGAGTCTGGGCCCCAAAACAGCCCCTTGTGCGACCCCTATTTATTGTTCATTGACATGTCCTATGGATTGGCTAACAAAGTAAAATCATTGAAAACCTTGTTGAGGAATGTAAGAATATTTTAGTTTTTCCTTCCTGCATCTATTCAGTTTTTTACATCTATTTAGTTATCTGAGGCCTTGTTCCTTTGAGACAAGTTGTAGCCTTTTAGGCATCACTGTGGGATATATGTAACTTAATGGTAAATATTATTAAATTTTGTTATTAATGCATTAAAAAAGCAATTGCAATTTTTTTAAATTAACACAATCAGGCAGATCAATCACGACAGGTGTCTTATCGTTTCATACACTAGTCAATATTGTGCCTTTTTGGGTCTCATTTTACAGCAAAAACTCTATACGTATATGTGTTTAACCGTTTAACAATTACAAAATAATTTGTGTATAGGGGCGTTTGACTCTCCCCCAATGTCAGATATCGGGAAAAAGAAGGATCAACGTGTCCAATCATATTGTTCTTGAGATATAAGATGTTTGGCAGCGGTTTACTCCACTCTGCCTAATGAGAACACATGCACGTGTATGAAGGAGTCAAGCTTGACAGTTGTATCTCCCGACCCTTCCCCATACAGCTATCTAATGTGTATATCCAGCTTAATAGACATTATTACAAGACGGCACTGTGGCCTTTTAAGGTCGCCGTCTATCAGCATCTAACCGTTACTCCCATCGTTCAGAATGATTGGCTATAGGGCAAATTAGCTCTATTAAAATAAATGAATAATTGAAGCTAAGGCTACTTTCACACCTGCGTTAGGTGCGGATCCATCTGGTATCTGCACAGACAGATCCGCACCTATAATGCAAACGATTGTATCCGTTCAGAACGGATACGTTTGCATTACCATGAACAAATTCATTTTTTCATGATAATGCAAACGGATCCGTTTTGACTTACACTGAAAGTCAATGTGAGGCGGATCCGTTTTTAATTGCACCATATTGTGTCAGTGAAAACGCATCCGTCCTCATTGACTTACATTGTAAGTCAGGACGGATCCGTTTGGCTCCGCATCGTCAGGCGGAACGGAGGCAAACTGATGCATTCTGAACGGATCCTTATCCATTCAGAATGCATTGGGGCTAAACTGATCCGTTTTGGACCGCTTGTGAGATCCCTGAAACGGATCTGGCAAGCGGACCCAAAAACGCCAGTGTGAAAGTAGCCTAAACTGCAAGTCCAAACTCCGCGGGATACTAAAAGTAAGAATACAAAGGAAAAATATAGCTGAGCAGTTTTCCATTTTAAATGTCCCCCCATTTTTGGCAATGATACTAACTAGTACCAACTGCTGGACACCACCGATGTGAATTTTCACCATAATAATATCTTCAATTAATACTATATTGACACATACAGAAATTAAAGGGCATTCCGGTTGTAGCAAGTTATTCCCTATTCACTGGATAGGGAATAACTATTAGACAAGTGGGGGTCCTACTGCTGGGACCCCCACTGTTCATAAGAATGGGGACTCCCCTCAACTGAATGGAGCAGCAGGTTGAGCATGAGCACTGCCACTCCATTCATCTTTATTATGAGCGTTCTGGAAATAGTCATACTGAATATTTCCAGAACTCTCCTAGAGATGAATAGGGTGGCAGTGCACATGCTCGACCACTGCTCCGTTCATTTCAGGGAGACCCACAGGTTATAGGTCCCTGTTCTCATGATCATGGGAGCCCTACCACTGGGATCTAACAGTTATCCCCGTCCAGTGGAGAGGGGATAACTTTCCACAACCGGAATACATCTAACAAAGGGGCACTCTGAAAACACTGGTCCTGAATTTTTGCTCATTCCCTTGTGGCGGTATACAAGCCATTAAGCTGCACATTTTAATTGCCCCTCTGACATTAACCCGTATCTATAACATCTGCTTCACCAATTTAATTAGCATTGCCTATGTCACTGGGGGGAAAAAAAGAGTCTAAAAGGATCAGTAAAGTTTAACGCTACCAGCAATAACAGTTTTTTTTTTTAATACATCCATCAAAGTCTCCAAACTATGTATTAATTTGAAATTTATGTGAGAAGAGGAAGCCTGCGAGTAGAGATGGACCAAACTAAGGTAATACCTTTTTTTCCCCTCTTGTAAAATATGCTTTGATGTTTTATAAAACTGGAAGTTTGCTGTCATTAAATCAGGCCTGTGCGCTGCGTATAGCTTTAAGGCAAGGCGAAGAAACAGCAGTAAAGTCAGTGAAATAAATTGATCTAATTTATTACCACTTGGCATAAGTGTTTGACAGCCAGCGTTTGAGTCAACCTTCCGAACAGGAAGTCATTCCTCACCGCGTGTCTTTTATAATTCCAGTTTATTTTTCACTAACGAGGCACTCAGAAGTAGCAGGTCAGGGTCAATCATTGTGCCTCCCTATGTGCTCTTAAAGTAAAGATCTCCCTGATTATATCCACTGAGGTTAAAGTAGTCATGTAGCTAGGTGTGCGGTCCCATTTAACCTCGGAGGTATTCCAGTGCCCCACACAGTAAATATCTCTGAAGAATTCTCTTGGAAGGATATATGGTTTAAATCATTTACCTATGAAAATACATTCCCACGTCAAGGCTACTAAGATGGCAGTAGGCCACCCTCTCAACCAATGATGAAAAACGAATCTTCTACGTAGGGCTCATGCCTGGTCTTTTTGCATATCGGCATATCTGTATGTAAGTATTGAGCAAAAAAAGTTTATCGATGGGCTCAATTTATGATATAAGTACAACATGTACTGTCTTTAAAGTGTACCTGTTCTTTCAAAAACTTTTGATATGCCATAGATTATCACAGAGCACCTTCACCAGTATGAAACACAACCTTTACTGATATTAGTTAAAATTATACCAAAAATGTGCCATACAAAGCAATTTATCAATTAGGCTGGGTAGGCTAAGGAGGGAAGAAAAAACCTCATCCTTACAATCACGTGTCAGGAACCTCCTATTCGACCTTATATATCCCTGACAAGAGATAGATACTGCCACCCAAGAAAAGACCTATTAAAACTACTGTCCAGTGTTGATTGTCAGTGGTCAGAATATACATGAAAAACAATAAAGATACCACAATAAATAATATTATCGCACATAATAGACATATGCTCCTATTTGTTCAGGTGGTGTCACTATAGGATCATTAACATACAAGTGGAGCATGTGTCATATGTCCCAGGAATGCAAGCTTAGTCCCGACGCGTTTCTCTGAACAGTTCTCTGGGGTCAGTTCATCAGGAGACCACAATTAACAAAAAATTACCTCAACAACTCAACCAATACTAACAGATGGAACATATGTGCAAGTCCATTTAGAATACATTAAACAATGCCAATACGATGTTACAATAGTGATCTCATGGCCATAAAAAAGTGCCAATTCAAATTTTAGAATCCAGACTCAAATAGGCGTGCAACAACAAACGAATTGATAATGATGTGGCTGTATATATTCATAATGGTAATCACAAAAGCATATCATAGCACTTATACATGGAAGAAGAGGGGAGGATGTAGTACCGAATCTGATCAGGATACGGTCCAAGATTGGTTCTGGACCAGCCTAGGAACATTGGTGGTGCAGTGGTGGCCATCTTGATGGACAGATACCACACTCTCCATCAAGATGGCCATCACTGCACCATCAATGTTCCTAGGCTGATCCAGAACCAATCTTGAGTTACATGAGGGAAATAAAAATTATCCTCCCCTCTACTTCTGACATGGGATCGCCCCCATCGGGGCAGCCATTCCGCTTTGATAGACAGGGCTATCAGTCTGTAGGGAAAGTGTAAGGGATAGGTTTTTTCTTCCCTCCTTAGCCTACCCAGCCTAATTGATGAATTGCTTTGTATGGCACATTTTTGGGATAATTTTAACTAATATTAGTAAAGGTTACGTTTTATACTGGTGAAGGTGCTCTGTGATAATTAGATTAATTATACCACACTAGTGACTGACTTTGACTTCTGATGTCCTTATTTATCAGAACTGTGATTTGATATGCCATAGAGACATATCAAACGTTTCGATCAGTGGGGGGTCTGAGTGCTGAGACTCCTAATGATCACTAAAACGTGGAGAGAGAGGCACTCACATAGCACTCTGTTTCTCCTTGCTCAATAAAAAGTCTATGGGTCCATCTACAACAGTAAGGAGAGATGACACTTTAGTGATCGGTGGGGTCTCAGGACTTGGACCCCAAATATCAAAACTTTGATGTGTTACTAAAACATATAAAAAATATTTTTTTTAAGTAAAGGGACACTTTCAATGAATACTTCATCAGGATATACGTTTTTGACACCAGATGTTTCAGGACATCCAGACTGTCACAGAAACTAAAAGGTGAGAAATGCTCAGACCTTAAAAGGGTTGTCCACTTTTTACAATCCCTTTTCAAGTGTTCAGTTCCTGTTTTTGGGAAATTAAGCATTACAAAGTGCCCAGTGAAATCCATTGACTGCCCATATGATGTTCAGATGTGCTGGGTCCTTCAGAGAAAGAGAGAGATGCTCTGTGTAAGTTTCTGTCCCAGGTAAACTATTGGAGATCACATCAGCGGTTTGTGTTCTACAAAATGGAAACAGTTGTGACAAGGTCGTGTGAATGCAGCCTTATAGAGATATTGGGATTTTTCTGTTTTGTCAAAGGTCGCCATTTCTACAAAAGCAAAGGAAGTGCAGCCATATTGATTGTCTCCTTTTGATGTACAAACATAGACCATCATGACAATACATAGTGTACACATATGTAGTCTTATTCTATTACCTATGCAATAAATGTGCAGGTTAGAATACACATAAAGCACATTTAAAGGCTATGTACACATTTGGTGGCAATTTTATTATTGCACTGTACTCATTTTGAGCTAAAAATCATTTTTTCAATAGGTCCCTATTAAAAATGATTAGCTCCTTTCCCTGCACAGCTTTGAGTTTATCTACTAGCAGGATCTGTATTTTCTCTATGCTCCGTCAGGCAGGGAGCTGACGGGCTCCTTATCTCTAACCTTATAAACACTCATTATAGCTAAATTTTTATCTTGTTGATAAGAATGTAGCTTAAATAAGTGTTCATGACCTTTTAGTAATTTAGAGATAAAGGTTATTAGATGAGTCACAAAGTGAAAGTGAAAGTTCCATTCACACAGCTAGAAAAACAGTTAACCATTTGTGACAGAACGGCTCAATATTTTTAATAAAGACAAAATGAAAAAAATATTTTTAGCCAAAAATGAGTAAAATGTAATTATAACAAAATTGTCCCAGAAGGTGTACATAGCCTTTAAGTTGCGAATGTTAGATTAAAAAAATAAATGGTGGCACACTAAAAAATAAATTTATTTTGGCCGTCAGAAAGTCAGAGGTTGTGCCATCAGGATAAGCTCTGACCATATATCCTATTAGGGACTTCCCTATATAAATCAGGGTTCAGAGCCATTTACAGGTTCTTGCTTTGGCAGACTTGGGCCGTCCAAGTATTATAATCTGAATGGATAGTATTACTACATATCCTCTTAGCTCCCGGCTCCATGCAAGTAAGATAATGAACAGATAAAAGCTTCCCTGTTAAAACAAAGTATGTGTTGTGCTTCTAGGGGCTTGGGAGTTGTGGCCGTCAGATAAAAGCTGTCTGCAACGAGACAATACCTTTAAAGGGGTTGTCCAGGATTTTACAAGTGATGGTCTATCCTCGGGATAAGCCATCAATGTCTTATTAGTGGAGGTCTGAAACCTCAAATCCTCACCAATCAGATATTTTCAATAGCTCTGGTTCTGGAAGTCGGTGGCAGAACTACCCAGATCTGTCCACTGTGTAGTGGACAGAGATGGGTAATGCAGTGCGGCTCCCATTCACTTCATCCAGGGTCCCGGGTGTCGGACCCTTGCCAATCATACATTGATGACCTATCCTGAGGACAGGCTATCACTTGTAAAATCTTAGACAACTCCTGTTAAAGGCCTTTTCTGTTTTTCTTTATGCTGTCGGAATTTCGGCATAGTTTAAAGCACATGACTGTGCCAAGAAGGGACATTGTTCCTCTTTGGCACGGTGTGCAGACAGATAGCGCTTGAAATCTTGTGGTTGTCTACTCATGGTTTAGATTCATTCAATGGAGCTAAGCCACAAGTGGGTCTGAGGCATCCAAAGTGAACCACTGCAGCAGAAACCGTAGAGAAACACATGGCAGATTTTAACAGCATCAAAATCCGCAGTGTGAACGTACCCTAACCACAGGAAATGTAAAAAAATTAAAATGTAGAAAAGCTCACATGTTAAAACACCCTACCGCTCCAGATCCTATGCTCTGGTGGTCCAACTAGTCTTTGTTTACTCTGCTGCATTACTCTCCCCATTGGAAGGAAACAATGAAGGTTCCTATTGAATGACAGCAAGCAGAGATCTTGAAAAGTGTGAGGAATTGATATAGAAAGCATATTAGAAAGGGTTACTCTACAATAAGTATTCATTACTTGCTGAAACCATGATATCCCTTTTGGAACTACAAAAATGTATGAGTCACTTTAATAGCAAAGACTATGTTCAAGAACTATATAATAAAGGATAATAGTTTGGATTATATTATATGTTACATTCCTGAGGATTTCTAGGATTTTAGTATATTTTTGCTCTTTTGTGTATTCTGCGTAATTAGTATAGAATTATAAATTTATACTTTTTTCATTGTTTTTAGGGTAAGAGGACTGAGCTGGCAAACCTTTGAAAAAACCCTTTATGTTGAGCTTCATTTATCTGTCCTTTTAGACTTGGTTTTCTGCACTAATCACACCTGTTTCTCAATTTAATTACATATTTCTTGCTTATTATATTGCGAACACGGACCTTTCAGAAATCACACATTTTGATGAGAAATTGATTTCAAATTGAATGCAATTTTCCAGGGCAATTACAGTGTTTATGCAGAATGAATTTCGGTTAATTAGGATACTTACATTTGGTTACTCTAAATGGCACAATATGAATTTTCTGTTCCCGTTGTAAATGAGCAGATATTTTTTTTTCTTTTAATGGTCTTTTACTGTATTTTATTCTATTATTTTAAGGATAAAAGCAGACGGGGAAATTAAATGGAGAACTATGCACTACTGACTAATTACTTAAAAAGTATTTTTTATCACAATTTTTGTAAAAAATTTTATTTAGATCAACAGTTTTAAGGGCTAAGGAATTTTTGGGGCAATTTTTTGTATCACTGCAATTTACTCATTTTGGGCTAAAAACATTTTTCTTATGGTTCGTTATTTTAAAAATTTTCAACTCTTTTTATTCTGTAGCTTTCACGATCAGTGTATCTGCAGACTATTGCTTTCTGTTTTACACTGAATCTGTCAGGAAGCTGCTCTGACTGCACGATATGTAGCCCTTAACTCTGAACTCCTGACAGCTCAAACAATAATTTAAGCCATATTCTTATCAAATTGATAAGAATGTAACTAGAATGAGCAGCTCCCTGACGGATTCAGTGTAAAATAGAAAGCAATAGGCTGTAGAATAAAAACTGTTAAAAATTTTTAATAAAGACCAATTGAAAAAAATTCGTTTAGCACAATATGAGTAAAATGCAATAATAACAAAATTGCCCACAAAAGGTATCCAAAGGCTTTAAAGGGGCTCTGCCACAAAAAAAAATCTACATTTTTTAAACCAACACCTGGATCTGAATACTTTTGCAATTGCAAGTAATTAGAAAATTTTGCATAGCCACTGAATTATTCAATAATAAAATCTATCTGTATAGCGCTACCTGCTGTTTGCTCTTTCCCTTATTTCTTGTCCACTTTACTGAGGTGGTCGTACCTGCTCAGCTTAAGGCTAGATGCACACGACTGTGCCGTGTTTTGCGGTCTGCAAAAGGCTGGTTCTAGCTTTGTCAGAAAGAGATTGTTGTGTACTATATGATGTCTGATCAATCATGGCATAACCCCTTTATAAAGCTGCAAATAGTAAGCTCTCCTCAGTTCCACTGGCTTCCATATTATGTTGCAGACATTACTTTTACTGTCAAAAACATTAAAAGTTATCTTTGTGATGCCACTTCCTTGTGATGCCACTGTCTGTATTGATTGTGGCAACACAAAAGAGGTAAATGGCTGAGATTAAAGTTTTCACAAAACCTTTGGCTGTTATTGCAGTGTGACAGCTGCCAATTCCAGGTGGCCCAATGGTTGATCATGAAGACAAAGCTGAGTACCAGAGATCACAGTGCCATTATTGGGTGTTTAGTATAGGTTGATAGTGCCGTATATGGATTGGGGCAGAAAGGCACAAGTTTAATAAGAGCTGAATTATCAGAGAGAACTGTTCATTTCACTTGGGCTCCACATGATGGTAATGAGGTCATGCAATGCTTCATTTCACCACACTTCTCAGACTGTACTGTATATATAATTGGTACCAATAGGTAAACTTGAAACCAATAATTAACTATTTTAGGGTAAAAATAAAAAAACAATAACATTTTATTTATGGTTATGGAAGGGTCCAACCAAGCTAGGTGACCTTGCATCAGTGGCACATCAGAGGGATCCACAGAGAAGATTAAATTAGGCATTCCATATTTTTTTTTTTTACCCAGGACACATCTGATATTTGTTTCATACTTCACTCTGTTTCCATGACCCTAGAGAGGGAAGTCCTGCTCAGGTTCTTACCATGTAATCGTAAAAGGAGATGGGATGATGCTGGGCTGAGCTCCTTCTCTCACAGTCCCTATAGCAGCCACATAGGCTTCCTGATGTTGGAAAGATCACTTAATGAAAGGCTCTATTTTTTATGAGTTGATCATAAATGGCAATCTTAATGATGACACAACTTGTATGTGCAATGAGAAGAACAAAGATTACGATGCAAAAGTGGACATGTACCATACATGTTCTGTATAGAAGGTCTGTGAGTCCTCAGAAAAACCTCCTCAGGTGGGTCCAAGGTAGACTAGCCTGATGATGCTTGTGGCTGTGCTTTGTGGTTGCGTATAATCTTTGGTGGACTCAGAACCTCCATGTATTTTATGGTTACACATTCATTTTAAAGATCTCCAGGGCTTTCAGCATCCAAATCTTCAACAATTAGCATGAGTGCCACTTCCCAGAGGGATACAATCCTTTAAAAGGCTCCAAACACTTTTGGGTAGCCCCTCCCCACCTGACCTATGAAGGGTTGCTTATAATCTCTGGTGGACTCAACACCTCCATGAATTTTCTGGTTGTCCATTCATTTCAAAGATCTCTAGGGCTTTCAGCAGACAAACCCACAATGAAGTGTGTGATCAACACTTTTCGGTGTGATAAAACCCTTTAAAAGGGTTGTCTAGATTTCAAACACTTTTGGTCAGCCCACCCCTCCCCACCGGACCTCTGGAAGGAAACATACTTATCTTCTCCCTGCTGCTATGTTTCAGTTCTTCTGGTTCACATCACTCCAGACCCCACTTGTAAACATCCAGCACGGATGAAGTTCACATGTGCTTCTGCAGTCAATGACTGTTCACATTGGAGACATGTCCCCCAAAGACCACATCATAGGGTCACAGTGCTGTAAGTATGCTTCTCTCCACAGGTCCAGCGGAGAGGAGGAGACCGGCCAAAAGTGTTTGAAAGTTGGACAAACCCTTTAACAGAGTTTGACATTGATTTTGACATTGATGGCCAATCCTCCTATCTGGGATTTTTACATTAATGGCCTATCCTCAGGATAGGTCATCAATATCTGATCGTGGGGATCCAACTCTTGGCACCCCAACTGAACATCTGTTTTAAGAGGCCATGGTACTCCAGTGAGCCCTGCAGCAACTTCCTAGACCAGTGATACAGTCCTGATCAAAAGTTTAAGACCACTTGAAAAATGGCAAAAAATCATATTTAGCATGGCTGGATCTTAACAAGGTTCCAAGTAGAGCTTCAACATGCAACAAGAAGAAATGGGAGTGAGACAAAACATTTTTGGAGCATTCAATTTAATGAAAACAACGAATAAACTGAAACAGGCTGTTTTTCAACTGATCAAAAGTTTAGGACCACACCTCCAAAAAAAAACTAAAGCCCCCCAAAACAGAAATCCAACTTCCAAACATGAACTCAGTAATGAGTAGCTCCGCCGTTATTGTTTATCACTTCAAAAATTCGTTTCGGCATGCTTGATGCAAGCGTTTCCATGAGGTGAGTGGGAACATTTCTCCAAGTTGTGAAGACGGACACACGAAGGCCATCTACTGTCTGGAACTGTTGTCCATTTTTGTAAACTTCCCTTGCCATCCATCCCCAAAGGTTCTCAATTGGATTTAGATCAGGGGAACACGCAGGATGGGCCAAAAGAGTGATGTTATTCTCCTGGAAGAAGTCCCTTGTCCTGTGGGCATTGTGTACTGTAGCTTTGTCCTGTTTAAAAACCCAGTCGTTACCACACAGACGAGGGCCCTCAGTCATGAGGAATGCTCTCTGCAACATCTGGACGTAGCCAGCGGCTGTTTGACGCCCCTGCACTTCCTTGCACTTCCCATGTTTGGTGCTCTCTTGCAAAGTCCAAACGAGCAGTTCTGTGGCGTTCAAGGAGACGAGGTCTTTGAAGACGTTTTTTGTTTTTGAAGCCCTTCGGTCTCAGATGCCGTCTGATGGTTATGGGGCTGCAGTCAGCACCAGTAAGGGCCTTAATTTGGGTCGAGGATCGTCCAGTGTCTTGACGGACAGCCAATTGGATCCTCCGGCTCAGTGCTGATGAAACTTTTTTGGGTCTTCCACTTGACTTTTTTGTTCCATAACCCTCAGGATCATTTAAGAAATTCCAAATGACTGTCTTACTGCGTCCCACCTCAGCAGCGATGGCGCGCTGTAAGAGACCCTGCTTATGCAGTTCAACAACCCGACCATGTTCAAAAAGGGAGAGTTTTTTGGGCTTTGCCATCACAACGTGTGACAATGAATCCACATCTTTGCACAGATTTGGCCTTTTAAAGGCATGTGGTCCTAAAATTTGGATCAGCTGAAAAACAGCCTGTTTCAGTTTAATTGTTATTTTCAATTAATTGAATGCTCAAAAAATGTTTTGTCTCACTCTCATTTCTTCTTGTTGCATGTTGAAGCTCTACTTGGAACCTTGTTAAGATCCAACAATGTAAAATATGATTTTTTGCCATTTTTCAAGTGGTCAAGTGAATGCAATACCAAGCACAGCCACTATACAATGCTGTGAGGAGGCCACTGCACTCACCGGTGTACCGTGACCTCTTCAAATGGCTAATCACTGGAGGTGCCAGGAATGGTATGCTGTGAGGAGTCCATTGCGCGCACCAGAGTGCCGTGACTTCTCCAAACAGCTGATCAATAGAGGTGCCAGGAGTTGGACCACCAGTGATCCTGAGGATAGGCCATCAATATCAAAATCTTGGAAAACCCCTTTAAGTAGTGTATACTGTTATGGTTTTCTTATATAATCATTACCGGACGGTGAAAAGAACCGGTCATGGTAGCATCAGGAATAACTAAGTTGGTTTAAAATGTAAAATTCCTCTTAAAACAAACAGGCTGAAGTGTTCGGTGACAGAAAATGGAGAAGGGCCGTAAATGACAAATAAACAGAAGGGCAGAGAGGAATGCAGGCAGACTAACAATTAAACCAATTCATCATCATTTGTTCTGAAGGACCACAGACGGAAATATTGTATTGGGGATATTTGTTTGAAGCTGAGTCATTCCCAAGACTTTTTAAGCTTCATTTACCAAAGTGCAAAAGTCTAAATGCGATCTTTTGACATTGTGCTTGAATGGATCCTGTGTTTATGGGAATGGACTTAGGTTTGGGGATGGCTACCTCATGGGGGAGCAGGGTTGTGAACCATTGGTAAATTTACAAATAATGCACAATAATAGGGGACCATTGCCCGGGTTTTTAATAAAAAAAAAATAGAGGCATCCGTGATTATTTATGAGTCTGAGGGGACATTGAAGGTTATTGTGGTTGCAGTTATTAGTTTTCAGAGCCTGCTCAAATTTTGGACTGTCTAAAAGAGAAACTGTCTTTGTTGTCTATAGCAACCAATCACAGAGCAGCCTTTATTTTTCATATTTCTATAAAAAATGAAAGCTGTGCTGTGATTGGTTGCTACAGGCAACAAAGACACTTTCTCTTTTGCACAGTTTCATAAACTCCCCCACAGTCGGTTGGTGGAAAAGATTGATAAATGAGTCACTAGGGGGCAAATCTACGAAAGCTAATAGAAAAAACTGTCTTTGACACCTCTTCCATTTTTCACAAGCAGTGTAAGGCCTAGTTCACACGAACGTATGGTTTTTTCAGGTTTTTGCGGTCCGTTTTTCACGGATCCGTTGTTCCGTTTTTTGTTTCTGTTGTGTTTCCGTTTCTGTTCCGTTTTTCCGTATGGCATATACAGTATACAGTAATTACATAGAAAAAATTGGGCTAGGCAAAAATTTTTTACAATAGATGGTTCAGCAAAAACGGAACGGATACGGAAGACATACGGATACATTTCCGTATGTGTTCCGTTTTTTTTTGCGGACCCATTGACTTTAATGGAGCCACGGAATGTGATTTGCGGCCAAATATAGGACATGTTCTATCTTTCAACGGAACGGAAAAACGGAAATACGGAAACGGAATGCATACGGAACACATTCCGTTTTTTTGCGGAACCATTGAAATGAATGGTTCCGTATACGGACCGTATATGGAACACAAAAAAACGGCCCGTACACTCGCAAAAAAAACGTTCGTGTGAACTAGGCCTAAGAAATGAAAGCTGCACTTATTTTTTTAGACAGTGTTCTAAACTTGCCCCATGGAGGAACTCTGAAGCCCCACCCACTTTTCTCAGACATAGGTGCACATGTTGGAAATAGTGGAACTAGAGTTTGGCCCAAGTGACATGTTTTTCAATGTAGTAAATAAGTTGATAAATCTGTTTGTAAATTTGGGACAAATAGGTCCCACCCCCAAGGACAACCCAAATTACGTGGGCAGGGTTTACTCACGCCCATTCCCCTTTGGGGCTGTTGGCCTTCCAACATAAACAAATTGTGCAATGCTCCATCACAACCCATATGTACAGACCCTACGTCTCTTAGTGATTGACTGCAGTGTCCTATGGCCACAAACGCGCGTCAAAACGCCCCAAAGAAGCTCAAGAACTTGTTTGAGCGTAGGGCGTTTTTCAGCGCGTTCAAACGCGCTGTAAAATGCTCAAGTGAGAACCAGGGCCATAGGGAAGCATTGGTTTTCATGTGTTGAGCGTTTTACAGCGCGTTTGAACGCGCTGTAAAACGCTCAAGTGTGAACCCAGCCTTAGATGCATTTCTTCTAGTTCTTCTATTTGAGAACAGCTATGTAATGGCGCATAGTACAGCACAGCACAGAGCGGACTTTTCAGGTCATGACAGGGAAGGTTTTAATGATGCTGTCTTCTGCTCAGTTGAGGGCAGAGCGGCAGAATAACTGACCTAGTGGTGGGATGTTGAGTAGAGCTTGACTTTTACTCAGTACCAGGTCTGAAAACTTCTCCTCAGTTCACGGAGGGGAAAACAGGCCTTGAACTTTGCAACAGTTCCTTCTGTCAGAGTGGTGGAAACAGTGCTTGGATGATAATTCTTTCAAGCTGCTGGCTAACTCTACCGGCCATCATTCTTGTATGCAGTGTACTTGCTTCTCTTGCTTTACAATACAGAATCCAGCATGTACGCGGGGTGACTCACAATCGCTCACCATGTCTTACATGCACTTCAAACCTTTGTTAGTATGTTTGGGGAGGTGAAAAAGGCTTCTGACCAAGTCTCAGGGTCATTGCTAGGGTCTCGGGCTCGTGCTCTTATGTGCATATGTGCTACATTTTTTATTCAAACCCCCTAGCCGCAGTACTAAAGGCATATATGGATGGACATTACATTCAGCGTTATCACACATACAGGAGAATACATCACTACATACTTCCTACATACAATGATGTCTCCTCTAATGTAGACGTTTTCTTTCCTCATCTTCTCCATTTGGCCCAGACAAGACATGATGTCTTCTTTCAACCACAACTCATCTCTGCAGACTATGTCACACAGACATCTTAGGGTCCTCACTTTTCTATCATTCTCCTCCTGGTGCCCCAACAGTGTTATCTTGTTGCTCCCCCTAATACCATGCCCGCTGTGCTCCCCAATGCCCACAAACACTATAGTGCAGAAATAATAGTTCTATACAGACAGTCCTCAAAGTGCTCCCAAAAGTCCAACCAATAGTAATAATTCTCTCCAAGAGTGATACAGTGATAATGCCCCCGGAGAGTGACCCAGTTAATTGCAGTGCCCTTCAATAATAATAATGCCCCCCACAGAACCCCCAGTAGTAATAATGCCCCACAGTGCCCCCATTGTGATAAAGCTCCGATAAAGTGTCCCCAGTAGTAATAATCCACCCCCCTCGCAGAGCCTCCAGTAGTTATAATACCCCCTTGTAGAGCTCCCAGTAGTTACAATGCCTCCTATAGTGCCACAAGTGGTTATAATGCCCCCTGCAGTTCTCCCAGTAGTTATAATGCCTCCTGTGGCGCCCCAAGTAGTTATAATGTCCCATCTAGTATCTCCAGTAGTTATAATGCCCCCAATAATTCCTGTAGTGCCCCTAGCAGTTATATTGCCTCCTATAGTACCCCCAGCAGGTATAATGCCCCCTCTAGTACTCACCAGTACTTTATAATGCCCCTATAGTGCCCCCAGTAGGTATAATGCCCCCAAAAGTACACTCATTTGTTTTAATTCCACAACAGTGCCCCCAGTAGGTCTAATTCCCCTCTGTACTGTCCCCAGTAATTATCACGCCCCCTACAGTGACCCAAGTAGGTAAAATTCCTAGTATCTGTCGTATGTATAAAGGTCCCCCATGTATTTGCCCCAGTAGGTTTAATGCCTCCTGTAGTGTTCCCAGTATTATATTGCCCCCTGTGTTGCCTCCAGCACGTATAGTGCCCCAATTTATATTGCCCCCTGTAGTTATAATACCCCCCCCCCTACATGGTTCCCCAGTACTCCCTGCAGCTATCTGCCTCTTCTGGCCTGTAGCCTGAAATGCGAGCTTCTCAACTCAAATGGTCATAATGGAATCAATGCACCGCCTGCGTCTTGGCGCATCTGAGGCCTGGTGCAGGTGGTCGCAATGATGTCATCACTTTGCTACTGCAGGGACTGTTTCACTGTCTCATAGGCCTCAGGCCTACTGCCTTGTGGCCTATGAGAGTGAACGACGGGGCAGGTAGCCAAAGGCTCCCGTGTCCTGCAATAGTAATTTAACTGTATCGCCATCCACCAGTGGCCACTGCATTCAGGGCCCTGGAAAAAACACTGGGGCCCAAGCCTCTGATGTTTTGACCTAGCAATGTCCCTGCCAAGTCTTCTGAGGTTTAGCCATTGTATATGAAAACATTCTTTAAGAATCAGAACTTCAATGTGCACAAAAACTCGGTACATGCAAAGACACTGAAAGAATTAAATCCCTGTCCCCCTGCGTGTAATCACCAAAATGCTTCTCCGCCTCCAGGGAAGAATTCGGATAATAACACCACAGAACAGCTTTGAAGTAATTCCTTAATATTTTCTATAAGGAAGGGAAAATCCAAGCTAATCCATATCATAGATACATGTCAGAAGATCACATCTGTGGAGTCTGTCAGCTCCGTTTGCCACCTACATAAACTAGTCTTAAGTAGAAGGAACAGCAGTGAGACAAATACATGCATTTGAGCTGAGATCCATTGTATCTTGTGTGGGCTGATAAATGTAAAGTGTGTGAAAAGAGAAGGTGACATGGTGAGATTTTCCACTTTGGCAGTAATATGCTATTGAAAAAAAAAAGAAAAATATTGTCCTTCTGGAGACATCAGCACAGAAAGATAAAACTCCTGGCTTTTGCTAGTATAATAGTAGATTTGTAGAATTAGGATAACAGGTCTATTAGTCTCTGGATAGGCCTAGATAAAGATGTACACAAAAGAGTGTAAAGTGTGATGCCCTAATTGCGTCACTCACTCCCTTCCCTCTTTGGTCACAGTGAGGGTCTAAACAAAGGAGGAAATTAAAGAGTCGGGACAGGAAGTAGAATACATGGAGTGATCGCGGTATTTTGTGCTGCATTTTGGCATTTGGTTCTGCAGGGGTAGTATTTTGTACTGCACTACAGTATTGCAGGCTCTGCCTACTTGTGTTGTCCCTGCTTACTTGTGTTGCCCCTAAAACATGGGGCCACTTTTAGGTTTCCAGGGCTACTTTAAGTCCCGAGTCCGCCCCTGGTCAAGGCAGCGTTGCATATTCACATACAGTGAGTTACTGCCATTGCTATGTGACCAACCCTATGTTTGACTGGTGCTACTATACCCTTCAGGGTCACTTTCTGATGGTCAGCACTGCCGTTCTGTTTTCCCAGAGGCACTCTGATCAGGGTTCAGAGGTAACCGTTGCACCTGGAACCTGGTGAGTGTGGGGGTTCAAATACCGTTTTGCAACATAAGAAGACATCAGTATTATAAATGGATGTACTTGTACTGGGAAAACGGGGGCTGCGGAGTGTGCATCACCACACCCTCTTTTTAAAGGCCCCACCTTTTGTACATAGCCCCAAACCTTTTTCTGTGGCACACCACCCATAGAAGGCATGCCTGAGTGTTGGAGTTACAGCTAGTGATGCAGCATCTCGGTGCCACATACAGTTAAAGTGATTTTCTGGGAGTCTAATACTGATGGCCTATCCTCTTCCTTAGGGCTTATTCACACAATTGTATGGCCGCCGTACCCATGTTGCGGACTGCAAATAGCCACCTGCAAAACACGGGCACCGGCCGTGTGACTCCCACATCGCAGATGCGGACCCATTGACTTGAGTGGGTCCACGATCCGCAAGATATGGCAAAAGATAGGAAATGTCCTATCTGTTGCAGTGCAGTGATGAGCGGCAGGGGCAATTTCCGAATTCACGATATTTCAGGAATATTTGGGCGAATATTCGTCATATATTCGCAATTCTAAAATTTGGGATCTCGTCATTATTTTCTTGATTGCAAAAATCGGCAATCGGAAAATTTGCGATACGAAAATACGCGATACGGAAATTCGCGATCAACACTACTCCTAAAGTCAAATATATTGCAGCCTTCTCATTGGCCCACAAGAAAGAAGCAGTGAGGGAACATGGGTACTGATGAAAAAAAATCTAGAATATTCATGATTACAAAGATATAGCACTATATTCTAGATATTCGCGAATTCTCGAAGTGCCAATATTCGCGATAAAAATTTGCAATTATAATATTCGCGATCAACACTATTGCAGTGTGGAGGCATGGATCGGAAGCCGACAGAAACCCTTCCGTGGATTTTTGAGTCCGTGCCTCTGCACAGCAAAAGATAGGACATGTCCTATCTTTTGCCGTATCTTGTGGATCGTGGACCCATTCAAATCAAAGGGTCTGCACCGCAGCATGGAGTTCACACAGCTGGTGCACGATATGGGCACGGCGGGCATACGTTCGTTTGAATGAGCCCTTAGCCAAGGACATCTCATTTATCAGTCACGTGGCCTAGGCACAGCTCAGTGGCATTCAAGTGAAAGGTTCTGGTCTGGGCTGCAATACCAAGCACAGCCACTATAAGGCACTGTGCTCACTATGCTTCTTCAAACAGCTGATCAGTGGTGGTACCAGGTGTCAGAACCAGAAATGAGATATTGATGACCTATCCTGGGGACAGATCATTAATATTTCTCTCCAACAAAACCATTAAGGGTCCATTCACACGTCCGCAAAATGGGTCTGCATCCATTCCGCAATTTTGCGGAACGGGTGTGGACCCATTTATTTTCAATGGGTCCGGAATGTGCCGTCCGCATCCGCATTTGCCACACTTCCGGATCGGCACTTCCGTTCCGTAAAAAAATAGAACATGTCCTATTCTTGTCCGCAATTGCGGACAAGAAAAGCCATTTTCTATGAGAGTACCGGCGATGTGCGGTCCGCAAAATGCGGAACGCACAATGCCGGTGTCCGTGTTTTGCGGAACCGCAAAACACATACAGACTTTTGAATCAATTTCCAGTAGGTGAAATGGTCAGAGTCTCTGCAGAGTCTGATGATATCTCTGGTATCTCCATATGTGCCGCCAAGCTGTAGAAAAAAGTTTTTTTATAATATGCAAATTACTCCCTAGGTGCAACAAGGGTGGTGTTGTTGCATCCAGAGGCTCCGCTCCCTGTCTCCAGGCCTGGCAGTGAAAACATATTCATGTCTGGCCTCTGAAGTCTCACAGGAATGTGTTTGGCACATGCGCAGTAAATGAACATGTTTTCCCTGCCTGTCTGTCACAGTGGTGGGGGTGTGCATTAGGAAAAAGGGAGCAAAGCTTCTGGGTGCAACGGCACCACCCTCATTGCACCTAGAGGGTATTTTGCATATTATGAAAAGCCTTTTTTCTACAGATTGCTGGGACACTCTCTTCAGACAAGCACTGATCTACAGCGGCCAACTGTTTCACCTACTGGTAAGTGATGACAGGTGCCCTTTAAAATATATGGAAAGCTGAATGTAACCCTCCATGCTGTGCCCAGGAGATTTTCCAACTCCACCGCTCTCCCACTTTTATGGGAGCCCCCCAGGACGTTTTGGGGATTTTGGCAAGTATGTAAATTGGACATGGTAGGTGGTGGGCCTTGTTACATAATTTTCATTGGAGCCCAGGGGTTTCAAGTTACCCCATTCATTATAACCACCCATCCTGAAGAGGGCAGCACAAGACCCCTCACCTAAGATTATATGCCAGCTTTGACATATATAATCACCAGCACCAAACACTGACATCCCCCCTCATACACGTCCTTAAAAGACCTTCTTTACCCATATTTTATTCTTCACAGCGTAATCAACATGTCGCTAATTTCTGAAGAGCTTAATAGGCGCATTAAAGCAAAACGTCTGTTTTATGAAAACAAGAGCTAATACGGCCGGGCGTCCTTCCTGTTGATACTGAAGACAGATATGGGAAACCTGTTAGACCTGACAACACAGGCCTGTCATGAGAAAGGAGGGAACACCACGCATGTTGCTGACATGTAGACTTGTATTTAGACAGTCACTTGTGAGATAAAATCAGGAAAAGCAGAAACATCTCAAGTGACTGCCAAGTGAAACCTTGGGAGAGGAACATAAAGAGGAATGTTTTCTGTACGCTGAGCGATTCTCCTTATGGGCCACATTCCACACCTAGACGCCAATTAAAGCCTAGTACTTCATTTGCTGGGGCAATCTTTTGTCACTTGCCTCTACTTCTTCCTGTTTATATGACACAACAAAGCGCGGGGGAGGGTCGGCTGGGGTTGGGGGGGGGGGGGGCGTTATGTTCGGTTTTGTATTGTACTACTCAGAATTTTTGTGTTACGTGAGGAAAGACAGGTTTAACATGATTTATCGGCAAAAAGAAACATTTAGTGTTATGGTCAACAGCTAGAAATGATCTAGCGGTCATGTGTGTGTACACAACAGTGCAGTATTTTACCCATAATATGTTTGGAACAGGTTAAACAAAGTTTTGTTCCAGTTTGGCATTTCTTTACTGTATGACAACAGTAATCAACGGTATAATTGCTTTCTGTCGAACAAAATCAGATTGCTGTCCCGTGCTGTGTAAATAAAGTTGTGTTTGGGTATATGTCTAGCCCGTATTGAAGTGTAACCGTATTGTAATGATCCCACAAGAAGTCTTAAAGGGGTATACATTGTATAATTAAAAGTTAGGCAATTTTCTATTTAAAGGGTTTTCTAAGAATTTTTAACTGATCGGTGGGGGTCCGACACCCAAAACCCCCGCCAATCAGCTGTTTGAGAAGGCATCCAGTGCTTGCAGTAGTGCCGCAGCCTTCTCCCTGCTCACCAAGCACAGCGCCATCCATCCATAGTGGCTGTGCTTGGTATCGCAGCTCAGCCCCGCTCACTTCCGTGGGGCTGAGCTGCATCTAGACCATGTGACCAATTAATGTGATGTCACATGACCTAGGCAAAGCTGCGAGAAGGCCACAGGGCTACTGCGAGCACCAGTGCCTTCTCAAACAGCTGGGGTCCTGGATGTCAGACCCCTCACAACGAAATTCGCTTTGTGATTAATTACTTTGACACGAGACGCATTTCTTTGCAAGTAGCGCACACAATGACGGGGAACGCCGATTGCGCGGCCCCCAGCCATTGAACCCCTCAGATGCCTCATTCATCACTGATTGCGGCAACTGGAATAGAAAATTAGGGCTTTTAAAAAAAATAAAAAATACTCACCTCATCCATTTGAGCGCAAAGAGGCCGCCGCAGCTATCTTGATCTCTCGTGAAATCTCACGTGGTGCATAATGACATCATCACGCTGGCTGGCATGGTGACATCATACATCAAAAGATTTCGCGTGGGATCTTCAATCAAGATAGCCACCGCGATCTCTTTGCGACATGGATGAGGTTTATTTTTAACACCATTTCAGGCGAAATTATTTCGTTACCTCTAAGCACGAGGAAATTCGCCTTCGTGGCAAATAGAATTTTCCTTGAAACTCTGATTTAGGCCTCTTTCACACTACAGTATGTCGATTTCAGTGTTTTGCGTTCCGTTTTTCACAGATCCGTTTTTTGTTTCCGTTGTGTTTCCGTTTTTCCGTATGGCATATACAGTATACAGTAATTACATAGAGAAAATTGGGCTGGGCATAACATTTTCAATAGATGGTTCCGCAAAAAACGGAACGGATACAGAAGACATACGGATGCATTTCCGTATGCATTCCGTTTTTTTTGCGGACCCATTGACTTTAATGGAGCCATGGAACGTGATTTGCGGCCAAATATAGGACATGTTCTATCTTTCAACGGAACGGAAAAATGGAAACGGAATGCATACGGAGTACATTCCGTATTTTTTGCGGAACCATTGAAATGAATGGTTCCGTATACGGACCGTATACGGAACACAAAAAAGGCCCGCAAAACGGAAAAAAAAGAGAGACCTTAAGTCCACTTTGGATACTTCGAATTGATCAACTCTACTGGTGACCTTCCTAGAGGTCATCAGTTACAAAATCTCAGAAAAATCCTAGCAGGATATTATGGGATCCGTGTGAATTCTGACCCAAGCCGAACTTCCGACCCAGATATCAAAGCAGCCTTAGGCCTCATGCACACGATCGTATATTTTTTGCGGTCCGCAAAAAACGCATCTGCAAAAAATACGGATGACATCTGTGTGCATTCGATATTTTGCGGGAACGGTACAGCTGGCCCTTCATAGAACAGTACTATCCTTGTCCGTAATGCGGACAATAATAGGACATGTTCTATTTTTTTGCGGAACGGAAATACGAACATACGGAAGCCGAATGCAGTAACTTCTGTTTTTTTGCGGACCCATTAAAGTGAATGGTTGCGCAAATGGTCCGCCAGAAAAATAGAACGGACATGGAAATAAAATACGTTTGGGTGCATGAGCCCTTAGATGCATTTTCATTGACAAGGGTTGTTTTTAAAGAAAAATTCTATTTTGGCTTTTTCAATGAATTTTACAAAAAAAATTCTCTGTGTGACGAATTACTTCATCACGAAGCACATTTCTTTGTAAGTAGTGGGTGCAATGCCAGGGAGCGGCGATTTTACTACTTAAAGTCATTGAACCCCTCTGATGCCGCGTTCATCGCTGATCGTGGCCTCTGACATTAATATTGAAGTGTAAAATAAAAAAAAATGTTAAATGAAGATCTAGCACGAAATCTTGTGTGGCCTATCATTATGTCATCCAGGGTGGTGACGTCATATATCACCACGCACAGGATTTTGTGTGAGATCTTCAATCAAGATGGCGGTGGCCGGCTCTTCGCACTCAAACAGATGAGGTAAGTATAATTTTTGTAAGTTATAATTTTGCCTTTCAGGGAAAATCAATTCACTACCACGAAGCACATGGAAATTTGGCTTCGAAACAATTCAAAAATTTTCCCTGAAATTTAGATCAAAGTAGTTGTTTTATGTTGAAGAAATTATATTATTTTTAGGTGATGTTTGAGGGTATGTATAAATCACGATATACCGGTACAGAAATAAGCGAGATCCATCAAAGTCTGAGATGAGACATCCCCTTAAGGCTAGGTCTACACGACCATTTGAGATGGATTTTTCTGCGACTGTCGCGTCGCAGTGGCAGCATGCTGCTTGTTGCAGTGCGACAGCATAGACTGCCATTATAAAAATTGCCGCGCGACATTTATGCAACAAAATGTCGCGCAACAACTGTTGCAGTGTAGTTGTGCTCTATCTTGTGACCTATTAAGGCTAGGTCTACACGACGACATTTGTCGCGCGACAAATGTCGTCGTGTAGACCTAGCCATAAAGGGGTTGTCCGGGTTCAGAGCTGAACCCGGACATCCCTCCATTTTCACCCCGGCAGCCCCCCTGACATGAGCATCGGAGCAGTTTATGCTCCGATGCTCTCCTTTGCCCTGCGCTAAATTGCGCAGGGCAAAGGCATTTTTTGGAAATCCGGTGACATACCGGGGCTCTCCTTGGGGCTGCCAGGAACCCCGGTGACGTCACTGGCACTGATGGGTGGGATTTAGCTCTGCCCTAGCCAGTAAAACGGCTAGGGAAGAGCTAAAGCCCGCCCCTCAGAGCCGGTGACGTCACCGAACACACTGCCGGGCGGAAGTTTCCGCCCGGCAGTGTGTTATTGAAAACCAAAGAGCCCGTGCCCTGCGCGATTTAGCACAGGGCAAGGGAGCGAATCGGAGCATGAGATGCTCCGATGCTAGCCTCAGGGGGGCTGCCGGGGTGAAAATAAGGGTATGTCCGGGTTCAGCTTTGAACCCGGACAACCCCTTTAATTGTCGATGGCTCTTCTCACTGGTCTGCCACTGTATTCATTCAGCCACGTTGTTTATCCCAAGCACATGTTATAAAGCTGTAGTTTACCTTGGGCTTTTGTTTGAGTCTTTGTATTCACCGTAAGATGTGTAATAATTGATCAGATTATACGGCTTTTAATAAGCGCTGAATAAAGCATTGATTTTTACATATCCGGAGCTTAGTATGAGCATTTCTTCTGCTTTCATTATAATTATAGATTCTCATCTGTGAAATCAGAATATAATTAATTTAATTAGACAGAAGAATCTTTTGAAGGAGTGTCAAAGGGAAATAACACCGTAGAGATTTATCCACGATTCACTGATATCAGAGTCACGGAGGCTTTGGCAGCGATAAGCGCAGTCCTATGAAGAACGGCAAATGTCAAACACCTTTTATATGGGAGAGGATCAGAGAAATTATCAGCGATCAGCACTCATAGGACCCATCTGAAAGTGCAATCGATCACCCAACAAATGAGCAAAGCGCATGTTTGTCGGTGAACCGTGAGGACATCTTTTATGGGGCACATAAATCCAACTTTTGACAGCAGCAGATCGTCTTGTGTAAAGAGGGATCTGCTGCTGGCAAACAATGATTCTCTATGAGGGTGAGTAATAATGGATCATTCCCACGCAGTATATAAGTATATGGTACTATAATGCAGCTATATAATAATAATATAATAAGTATATAATACTATAATGCAGCTATCATCTCTGCTCAATGATCAGGCAATGATCAGGCACGAACAGCTGGTTCCCGATCATTGCCCTTGCCTCGGCCCATGTACAGGAGCCTTTAGGAATACCTATACCGCTTTAAAACATGCTTACACCATGCAAGCTAATGCCCTTGAATCATGACTAAAGCCTCATTCACGCGTCCATGTCTATTTTGCAGATGCTAATTTTGGGATTGTGTTGCCTCCACAAAGATCCCATTTCACTACGTGTCTTCATGTACTTTAAGAACCCATAGAATTCTATGACCTTGTTTGGTCCACAAAATAGACCAAAGGTGTGCATGTCTCTGACCCATAGGCAGTGAAAAAACAAGGATGTGTAAATTAACACCTATACACAATGACTGTCTCTCAAGTAGCCTCAGGGATGGGGCTATACACCAAAATTGGCCTTGATGAACATAATGCAACCACAGATCACTGTGCAGTGCTGCAGCCTCAATACATAACGGAACTGAATGGGGTCGCAGCACAAGTCCCAAGTTGTAGAGACTTAAACCCAATAATTGCAAAATTTTTTGCTAGTGCGCAGGTGGTAACCTCACCCCCAGGTTCAGTCCTCAGGACAGAAGGCTTGAACTTTCTACTAGAGAGGATAGCGCTGGTATGGACAGGAGCCGTGTTGATCACAACCTGCCAACCACAGACTGCAGTTGGCAGATGAGACAGAACTTACATAAATTGTAACTTACATAAATTGTATTAATACAACTGATAAGCTCAGGGTTGTAGTGGCCCACCAGAGCACTTGAGGATCCTCTAATACCATAGTCGGTCCTGAAGATCAAGGAGGAAAAAAAACTTTTGGCTGCTTTAGCATCCAATTAGTTTCCTCTATAGTCTGTTTCTTTGATTTAAAACCTATTAGATGTTATGGATGATAAAGGGGTTGAGCCTCAAAATAATTTCCTATGGTGGACCCAAGGAAGTCCAGTCCAACACCCATAATAACTCCACTGTCAAGCATAAAATTATATCACCTAAAAGAACACTGGATATTTGTTGACATCTGTTTATCTCCACTTCATACAATACAGTGTATCAAGGAGACAAACGCTTCATTTATGACCAATATCAATAGATACAGTATCAGAGAGGGTTGGCACTCTTTATAACCAAAACCCTATGATCATACCCTTGCAGGTTATATTGTATGTGCCACGACTGCAGCAGACACCAGATGTCCCCTGGACCAGGATTGCCTAATACTTTATTAGAGAGAATATACTATACACTTGTGTGAATGCGGTCACAATCTTTTAGCCTACAGGTTTTATCCACTGTATATCTTTAAACATTATGTTTTTGTATTGATTTTTTACCTCCCATGCACAACTGTTTCAGTTTTTTTTTTATAACAAATATCATCAAAATGAAAGTGGTGTGGGTCCGACACCTGGCACCTCCACCGATCACCTGTCTGGGGCATCCGCCAGCACCGCAAACATCACAGTGGATGGAGCTGGGTGCAGAAGTTCCATACATTGCACAGTGTCCATGCCATTCTACAGGGTGGGCCATTTATATGGATACACCTTAATAAAATGGGAATGGTTGGTGATATTAACTTCCTGTTTGTGGCACATTAGTGTATGTGAGGGGGGAAATTTTTCAAGATGGGTGGTGACCATGGTGGCCATTTTGAAGTCGGACATTTTGAATCCAACTTTTGTTTTTTCAATAGGAAGAGGGTCATGTGACATGAAGAGTGGGAGAAGAGGTTTGCATTGACAATCAAACACAATGGGCAGCACATTGAACACATTTTATAAGTGGTCAGAAACTTGTAAGTAACTCATAAAAGAATAAAGTTACGTTAAAACCAAGCACACCGTTGTTTTTCTTGTGAAATTCCCAATAAGTTTGATGTGTCACATGACCCTCTTTCTATTGAAAAAACAAAAGTTGGATTCAAAATGGCAAACTTCAAAATGGCCGCCATGGTCACCACCCATCTTGAAAAGTTTCCCCCTCACATACACTAATGTGCTACAAACAGGAAGTCAATATCACCAACCATTCCCATTTTATTAAGGTGTATCCATATAAATGGCCCACCCTGTACTGCAGCTCAGTTCCAATTTCAGACCTCTTTCACATGAGGATTTTCACAGTGGAAAACTGACGGGTTTGCATGCTAGTTCAATCAGTTTCGTCTGCGACTGTGTTCAGTGTGTTATTTTTTCCGTCAGGATTGCATGCAATGCAGTTGAATACTGTGGCAGGGAAACGGGACCTGACGGTTAACATCATATAGGCCTGAGGCCTATGAGGCAGTAAATCGGAGTAGATGCTTGCGAAGCAATGACATCATCACGACTGCCTGCCTGTACTGGGACCAGAAGAGGTCTGCGGCCTGCATCACAGATGGTCGCAGGGAACGGAATTCAGTTTTTTTTTTTTCCCTAGCTACTTGGGGACATTACTGTGGGCATTATTATTACTAGGGGCACAATAGGGCATTATTATTACTGGGGGCACTTTTTTCTGCAGTATAGTATTCGGATGCATTGGAGAATGCAGCAGGCACAGTATTGGGGTTGGTAGAAGAACTGTTTGGGCAACAGGGTGAGGAGGATAATGGAAAAGTGTAACAAACTCTGCAGAGACAAGGCGCAGCTGAAAGAAGTCGTCATGACTGTCTGGTCCAAATGGAGATGAGGAAAGAAGACGACTACATCAGAGGAGACATCACTGAAAAAAGTTGTCATGGTAGTTTGGTCTGAATTGAGAAGATGAAGAAAAAGAATGTCTACGTCAGAGGAGACCTCACTGCACTAAAAGACCAGGCAGAATGCTGAAGGTAGGGCTGGCTCTATGTTATGGCAAGAGCCTCCCGTGCCCTTGTCTTCCTCATCCCCCTCCTCAATATCTCAAGTAGAGACAAGTGGAGGAAGAGGAGGACAGAACGTGGCAGCTGGTACTGGCCACCACAGAGGGGCAGCTTCTGGGGAGGTATTTTGTGGAGCAGTGTTTTATTTCTCGCTCTGATTGCTTGTGTTGGCCCAGCCTTTGTCAATTTGAACCCATGTACAACACGGGGCCCACTTTTATTTTTTTTCCAGGGCCAATTTAAAGGGGTTGTCTCACTTCAGCAAATGGCCTTTATCATGTAGACAACATGCTTACTAATGTATTGCGATTGTCCATATTGTGATTGTCCATATTTGCTGGCTTGATTAATTTTTCCATCTCATTATACACATCTCATTTCTATGGTTACGACCACCCTGTAATCCAGCAGCGGTGGCTGTGCTTTCACATTATAGGAAAAATAGCCAGCCTATGTGCACACTTGCGGTCCCAGCCACCAGGGAGGCCGGGGTTCTTTCCTATAGTATGCAAGCACGACCACCGCTGCTGGATTGCATGGTGGTCGTAACCATGGAAATGAGAAGTATATAATGTGATGGAAAAATGAATCAACCCAGCAAAGGAGGCAATATGGACAGTCACAATACATTAGTAAGTGGCTTGTATTAACTTTCTATACATGATAAATGGCATTTGCTGAAGTGAGACACCCCATTTAAATGACCAGTTCTCCCCTGCATAACTTGCTAATCTTTTACACCAATTTTGTGGTGTGATATGATTAATAATTCTGGTTGATTATGTTATAATCCATGCTACAGTAATTTGGTCATACATTTCTAGCATAAATCCTGATCGCTTACCATTCCCTCCTTCCAGAGAACACTTTGTGGAAGACCACCTTAACATCTAGTTGGAGTAAGGTCATCATGACAGGTCTTGATAAGGTCTTGACAGGTCTTGATAAGATGTAAAACAATCCAATATGGATAATTTGTTTCCCTGGGAATGTCTCACCATGTCAGCTGGAATGTCTCTCACACGTATCTGCCTCTTTATGACTAAGTGTCTGGGTCAAGGCTACTGTAGTATCTTCTCATTTCTGACCAATACCTGCATTTTCTCAACTTACATATCTAGTTCATGCTTCACTGATTGCATTGTTCTAAAATACAGAGTAATTATCACCCCATATGATGAGCTGTAAATATGAGCTAACTTCTTGAAATTTGTTTTGTGTCCAATTTTTTAAAATTTGTATGTATGAATCGATTCTACACAAATCAAATTTCCTTTGATTAGTCTGAAAATTGGTATACAGTATGACTCTGAGGTCTCCTAGGTCTGTTTTAGGATTTTTTTCCTCTTTCTTTCATGTGTTCTACTTTTAAGCTCTTTTCCATAAAGATAGCAATAGTAAATAATGTCAGAGTGACACTGACATACATAGCTATGGGTAAACGCATTGTTGACAGTGTTAACAAGCAGAATGTTAAAAAACACACTGCACCAGAACATGTGTTATGGATTTTCATATTAGAAAGCTTCCAAAAATTTTCCCCTATTGGAGGCAGACCGTGTTTAAACATAATCAGTGTTAAGGGAAAAAACAGTGCCTTGTTGGGACCAAGCAGATCACTGCTCGTTTATACACACACATATGTTAATGTAATAAGGAATGGTGGCTTGTTCTGCACAAGCGTCCAAAAATTATGTGTTAACAAGGGAAGAATGCCTGTCCGTATTTTACATACACAATTATTGTCAGGAGATACAGTATGGAACATGATGGTAGGCAGGCAGACATCAGCAACTGCAGACCTGTACATTAGACTCAGCCGAAGGGATGTCAAAACCCTCACGGATCCATGCCACGTTTATTATGACAAAAGTGATGTTTTGTACACTGGCGGATGACGCCAACTGAAAACTCTCTCTGAGATGACACTGGAGGCTGGACAAGACATTACAGAGAGACCATGTTGGGCCAGTTCTGTCCACTAGTTCTTCCTCCCCAGAAGTCCATGGGGTCAGAAACCAGAGTATGTGCAGGTGAAAGGCCACAGTCACTTTGAAAATTAGACAATTTTAACAGCTGGGCAGAATTATGAATATCATATAGCAGAATTACATTTTTGTGAAGGCGCAGAACTGACATGAAAATTTTTACAGACGTCTACCTGGGAAAAAGTCCAACTGATGGCATACAGAATAATTACATTTTAGAGAAGTATTACATTTTGGGGAAAGCAAAGAACTGCAACACTAAGAACACCTGGCCTAAAGTCCAACTGATGAGACATGTCAATAAAGGCGGCAGACGATATACAGAAGAAATCAATTTTAGAGAAGAATTACATTTTGGTGAAGGCACAGAACTGCACCTTTATGGACACCTGGCCAAAAGTCCAAGGGATGGGAAATGGCAAAAACTGCAGCTGATGGGAAACGGAGGAATTCAATTTTTGAACAGAATTAAATTTTGGTGAAGGCAGGGAACTGCACCCCTACAGACACCTGGTCAAAAGTCCAAGGGATAAGATAAGGCAAAAACATAGAGAAAAATAAAATTTTTGAAAATGATCAAGTTTTGGAGAAGTCTGAGAAGCGATGTTGCCATCTTAGATGACAGAGGAGGAGGTCACCAGGTAAGTATTCTGTTCATTCCCCACTTAACGTGAAAACCTGAGGGTGACTCATTACTCTCTAAAGTACATTAACCAAAAGGTAAAAAAAAGTTTTATTTCAGTTTTGAACTTTTGATGTTTCCTCTTACTTCGGTGTAGGAGGTGAGTGTACAGTAGTTTTTTTCTCTTCTTGCAGCCAGCTGTTTGCTTTTCTGTTACTCTGAATGACTAAAGTGACAGCGGTCATAATAATGGTGGTAATTGTACACATGCAATGAGTATGAAACATGACAAACTTACACCAGGTGCTGAGAGAAGTCAAAGACAATAGTTTTGTTCCCGTCATAAGTGAATACATAATATTTTGTTTTTCGGGCTTTGAAAAATCTTATCCATTTAAACACCCACAATACTGTATGTGTCAGAAGCAAATACATAGTGGAAATGTACTTGAAATGTTATTTGAAGATGTAAACACAGAATGCAGAAAACAGCTTTTATAAACCCCTATGGGCATGGAAGAACATTAGACACAAGTGGCTGCAGATTTCGTAAGGTCTGCACTCTATGGGAACATAAAGTTGCAGCACTTCAGGTTTGGAAAGATGAATAACTCTCTACTTGAAATGCCCATGAGATATGAGGCTGTGTTTGAGACATTATGGTCAGTCTCATCAAAATATTATGGCATCTTCCTACCAGAAGACATGCAGAAAGGGCTCACTGTTCACATCGGTGTTGGAGGCTTTGTATACAGCTATATTCTTCCAGTCAGACAGGGGCGGACTGGGAATTTAAAATGGCCATGGAAAAAAAAGAAAATGGCCCCATCATGTAGGTTGGCCCAAATTGACAGAAGGTAGGGTCAACTCAAGTAGGCAGGGCCAGCAAAACCATTGAGGGGTAGTACACTTTAGTATATGGTTCTGCAGCAAAACCAAATGCCACAGTGCAGCACAATATACTGCCGGAGCAGAACAAAATATTACAGTGCCACACAATATACTGCCCCAGCAGAACTAAATACCACAGTGCAGCACAACATACTGCCCCAGCAGAACCAAATACCACAGTGCAGCACAATATACTGCCCCAGCAGAACCAAATACCACAGTGCAGCACAATATACTGCCCCAGCAGAACCAAATACCACAGTGCAGCACAATATACTGCCCCAGCAGAACCAAATACCACAGTGCAGCACAACATACTGCCCCAGCAGAACCAAATACCACAGTGCAGCACAATATACTGCCCCAGCAGAACCAAATACCACAGTGCAGCACAATATACTGCCCCAGCAGAACTAAATACCACAGTGCAGCACAATATACTGCCCCAGCAGAACCAAATACCACAGTGCAGCACAATATACTGCCCCAGCAGAACCAAATACCACAGTGCAGCACAATATACTGCCCCAGCAGAACCAAATACAACAGTGCAGCACAATATACTGCCCCAGCAGAACCAGATGCCACAATGGAGCACAATATACTGCCCCAGCAGAATCAAATACCACAGTGCAGCACAATATACTGCCCCAGCAGAACCAGATACCATAATGGAGCCCAATATACTGCCCTAGCAGAACCAAATACCACAGTGCAGCACAATATACTGCCCTAGCAGAACCAAATACCACAGTGCAGCACAATATACTGCCTCAGCAGAACCAGATACCACAGTGCAGCACAATATACTGCCCCAGCAGAACCAGATACCACAATGGAGCACAATATACTGCCCCAGCAGAACCAAATACCACAGTGCAGCACAATATACTGCCCTAGCAGAACCAAATACCACAGTGCAGCACAATATACTGCCCAGCAGAACCAAATACCACAGTGCAGCACAATATACTGCCCTAGCAGAACCAGATACCACAGTACAGCACAATATACTGCCCCAGCAGAACCAAATACCACAGTGCAGCACAATATACTGCCCCAGCAGAACCAAATACTACAGTGCAGCACAATATACTGCCCTAGCAGAACCAAATACCACAGTGCAGCACAATATACTGCCCGGTGTAAGAAGGCACAAGGAATCATCATGGATGATAGGTACGTGTCACCGAGGTTCCTGGCCTCAGTGGAGTAAGAGCCGGTTTTTATGTGTCAGCAGCAGTTGCAGTTTGACAGCTTGATACCTAGTATGGCTGTAATAGCTGATCCGGGACGGCTCTTACTGGGAGTAGTCAAAGTGCTGGGTGGGTGACTACTCCCCATGTTCCAGGCCGGGTTTTTCCAGGCATAAAAAACAGCCAGCACAGCCACGTGAGGAGGATTACCTTAGTCTGACAGTAGAGCTCAGGAGGTCTGTGTGCTGTGATCTGAGGGCTGTGTTGGGATCCGCAGCTTGAGCCGGTCTGGAGGGATCAGACCCCTGTGAGGGTGAACAGGCTGCCTAACACCTGCCTGTGGACTTGACAAGGCAGAACTTCCAACAGCGTGTGAAGTAACATCCAGGAGAAAAGGTGACTGTTTTGTATATGAACTTTTCATGTGTGTGAATGATCACCAAGCAACTTGCGGTTTTGTTTTGCTTTCACGTATAAATAAACACTGATGTTTTGTACCAAGAACTTGTACTTTGCCACTGTGCTGCACCCACTAATCCTAACTACCAGAGCGAATCCCCACACCGGGCAGAACCAAATACCACAGTGCAGCACAATATACTGCCCCAGCAGAACCAAATACCCCAGTGCAGCACAATATACTGCCCCAGCAGAACCAAATACCGCAGTGCAGCACAATATACTGCCCCAGCAGAACCAAATACCACAGTGCAGCACAATATACTGCCCCAGCAGAACCAGATACCACAATGCAGCACAATATACTGCCCCAGCAGAACCAAATACCACAATGCAGCAAAATATACTGCCCCAGCAGAACCAAATACCACAGTGCAGCACAATATACTGCCTCAGCAGAACCAAATACCCCAATGCAGTACAATATACTGCCCCAGCAGAACCAGATACCACAGTGCAGCACAATATACTGCCCTAGTAGAACCAAATACCACAGTGCAGCACAATATACTGCCCCAGCAGAACCAAATACCACAGTGCAGCACAATATACTGCCCTAGCAGAGCCAGATTCCATAATGGAGCACAATATACTGCCCCAGCAGAACCAAATACCATAGTGCAGCACAACATACTGCCCCAGCAGAACCAAATACCACAGTGCAGCACAATATACTGCCCCAGCAGAAGCAAATACCACAGTGCAGTACAATATACTGCCCCAGCAGAACTAAATACTACAGTACAGGACAATATACTGCCCCAGCAGAACCAAATACCACAGTGCAGTACAATATACTGCCCCAGCAGAACCAAATACCACAGTGCAGTACAATATACTGCCCCAGCAGAACCAAATACCACAGTGCAGCACAATATACTGCCCTAGCAGAACCAGATTCCATAATGGAGCACAATATACTGCCCCAGCAGAACCAAATACCATAGTGCAGCACAACATACTGCCCCAGCAGAACCAAATACCACAGTGCAGTACAATATACTGCCCCAGCAGAACCAAATACCACAGTGCAGCACAATATACTGCCCAAGCAGAACCAAATACCACAGTGCAGCACAATATACTGCCCCAGCAGAACCAAATACCACAGTGCAGGACAATATACTGCCCAGCAGAACTAAATACTACAGTACAGGACAATATACTGCCCAGCAGAACTAAATACTACAGTACAGGACAATATACTGCCCCAGCAGAACCAAATACCACAGTGCAGTACAATATACTGCCCCAGCAGAACCAAATACCACAGTGCAGTACAATATACTGCCCCAGCAGAACCAAATACTACAGTGCAGCACAATATACTGCCCTAGCAGAACCAAATACCACAGTGCAGCACAATATACTGCCCGGTGTAAGAAGGCACAAGGAATCATCATGGATGATAGGTACGTGTCACCGAGGTTCCTGGCCTCAGTGGAGTAAGAGCCGGTTTTTATGTGTCAGCAGCAGTTGCAGTTTGACAGCTTGATACCTAGTATGGCTGTAATAGCTGATCCGGGACGGCTCTTACTGGGAGTAGTCAAAGTGCTGGGTGGGTGACTACTCCCCATGTTCCAGGCCGGGTTTTTCCAGGCATAAAAAACAGCCAGCACAGCCACGTGAGGAGGATTACCTTAGTCTGACAGTAGAGCTCAGGAGGTCTGTGTGCTGTGATCTGAGGGCTGTGTTGGGATCCGCAGCTTGAGCCGGTCTGGAGGGATCAGACCCCTGTGAGGGTGAACAGGCTGCCTAACACCTGCCTGTGGACTTGACAAGGCAGAACTTCCAACAGCGTGTGAAGTAACATCCAGGAGAAAAGGTGACTGTTTTGTATATGAACTTTTCATGTGTGTGAATGATCACCAAGCAACTTGCGGTTTTGTTTTGCTTTCACGTATAAATAAACACTGATGTTTTGTACCAAGAACTTGTACTTTGCCACTGTGCTGCACCCACTAATCCTAACTACCAGAGCGAATCCCCACACCGGGCAGAACCAAATACCACAGTGCAGCACAATATACTGCCCCAGCAGAACCAGATATCACAGTGCAGCACAATATACTGCCCCAGCAGAACCAAATACCCCAGTGCAGCACAATATACTGCCCCAGCAGAACCAAATACCACAGTGCAGCACAATATACTGCCCCAGCAGAACCAAATACCACAGTGCAGCACAATATACTGCCCCAGCAGAACCAGATACCACAATGCAGCACAATATACTGCCCCAGCAGAACCAAATACCACAATGCAGCAAAATATACTGCCCCAGCAGAACCAAATACCACAGTGCAGCACAATATACTGCCTCAGCAGAACCAAATACCCCAATGCAGTACAATATACTGCCCCAGCAGAACCAGATACCACAGTGCAGCACAATATACTGCCCTAGTAGAACCAAATACCACAGTGCAGCACAATATACTGCCCCAGCAGAACCAGATACCACAGTGCAGCACAATATACTGCCCCAGCAGAACCAAATACCACAGTGCAGCACAATATACTGCCCTAGCAGAGCCAGATTCCATAATGGAGCACAATATACTGCCCCAGCAGAACCAAATACCATAGTGCAGCACAACATACTGCCCCAGCAGAACCAAATACCACAGTGCAGCACAATATACTGCCCCAGCAGAAGCAAATACCACAGTGCAGTACAATTTACTGCCCCAGCAGAACTAAATACTACAGTACAGGACAATATACTGCCCCAGCAGAACCAAATACCACAGTGCAGTACAATATACTGCCCCAGCAGAACCAAATACCACAGTGCAGTACAATATACTGCCCCAGCAGAACCAAATACCACAGTGCAGCACAATATACTGCCCTAGCAGAACCAGATTCCATAATGGAGCACAATATACTGCCCCAGCAGAACCAAATACCATAGTGCAGCACAACATACTGCCCCAGCAGAACCAAATACCACAGTGCAGTACAATATACTGCCCCAGCAGAACCAAATACCACAGTGCAGCACAATATACTGCCCAAGCAGAACCAAATACCACAGTGCAGCACAATATACTGCCCCAGCAGAACCAAATACCACAGTGCAGGACAATATACTGCCCAGCAGAACTAAATACTACAGTACAGGACAATATACTGCCCAGCAGAACTAAATACTACAGTACAGGACAATATACTGCCCCAGCAGAACCAAATACCACAGTGCAGCACAATATACTGCCCCAGCAGAACCAAATACCACAATGCAGCACAATATACTGCCCCAGCAGAACCAGATACCACAATGCAGCACAATATACTGCCCCAGCAGAACCAGATACCACAATGCAGCACAATATACTGCCCCAGCAGAACCAAATACCACAATGCAGCACAATATACTGTCCCAGCAGAACCAGATACCACAATATACTGCCCCAGCAGAACCAAATACCACTGTGCAGCACAATATACTGCCCCAGCAGAACTAAATACTACAGTACAGCACAATATACTACCCCAGCAGCACCAAATACCACAGTGCAGCACAATGTACTGCTTCAGTAGAACTAAATACTACAGTACAGCACAATGTAGTGTCCCAGCAGAACTTCTCAGGATGATGCCAGATCATTAAGTGCCTTTTCAGCAGCCAGACAGTTGCTCAGGTGGCCCACGGGGCATCAGCTCACCGGGAATTTTCCCTGTAAGGTCTATGGCCAGTCCACCCCTGGAGTCAGGAAACGGAAGACACAACACAGATGTGAACAGAGTGACTACATGAAAAAATGTACATGTATGCAGATATATAAAAGCATTGTATTGTAGGCCTAAAGCCTGAGGGAGCACTACTGAACGTATCTCACAACAATGTTTTCACTTCTGACCTGTAGCGTACCTAGTCCTACCATAGAGGCATACCATACCTGAACTGTTTCTTCTGTTCCCGGCATTTTCCATCAGTCGCCACTAGGAGCAACTGAGTGCAAAGATAATTTTTACAGCTTCCATCAATATCAATGGTAACTGTATACATTCTTATGCAATGAGCTCCCCCTAGTGGTGGCTGCAGGCAGTTTTATAATACAATGCGAAGCAGGAGATTTATCAATGCATTCACACCAGTTGTGTAGTTTAATGCATTGAGAAATATGGTGTTCACAAAATGTATGAAACACCCTTTCTGACACAGAAGTCGGATATAGTAGGTGAGGCGAAGAGTGGCTTTTTTATTACAATTTTTTTCTTTTCAAAAATCTGAGGAGTCACACTTTGCCTGGTAGTATCTGATGTATATCATATATGTATACTGAGGCGCCCATACTAACTTTTACTATAGAGCCCTGTGTATGCCCCTGCTCCTGACTTATGTCCTGATCCTGTCTAACATTGCAATATAAAATAGTTATACATAGATAAAGAAACTTCCTAGCACAGAGCTGTAGTCCATTAGTGTCCACGTGGCCTTGGACTGAAGCCTTGCAATGCTTGATGATGAAGCCTGAGAGGGTTGAAACATTGCATCTTCATGTATGGGACTTCCATTTTTGGATGTTGTCACAATCTTTCCTTGAATTGATCTAGGCTATAGAATTTGAGGTTTTCTGGGTTTGTGAATTGTGTATCCCTTAGCACTTTTGCTAGCGTACTGCTGACAACTTCTTTCTTCCCCCCCCCCCTCCGGAATTTGCAATGAAGGCTCCTGCAAAAACCTCCGCCTCGGATATGTACCTAGCCTAATTACATGTTCTTATCATTTGTATATAGAATATGTTAATAAAAATGATTTGAAAAAATCCTACATGTGAACAGTTTTTGTACAATCAGTCCCAATCATCACAATAATAGGGTCACAATCCAGATCTTTGCAGGATGATGCGGTTACTGGGGGACCTCCATGACGTTGTGTTACGGTATGATCTTATAAGCCATTGACAGCGTACTGGCTGCATTCCCTCTGTACTGTATGGAATGTCTCCCCTTCTGCTTCTCCACCTTGAGATGAACATCTCAGGGCTGTTGACTCTAGATATTTTCAATTGTTAAAAGCACATTTATTTTGAGGAGATAAAAACAAGATTGATCATTTCCTTGTTCAAAAGACCTTCACAGCTGATGAGGCTCAGCAATGGTGTCTACCTTCCCTGTTGTAATTCTGTAATGAGCTCTACTAGATGGTATCTAGCAGGGAACAGAAGACGTCACTTAGCAGTAATGGGAAGTGACAACCTAAATCTGTTCTGAATTGTCTTGTAAATGTATGATAGCTCCATGCCTTTCACAGTGTAGCCGAATGAGGTTCAACGAACTAGGGCTGACATGACTGGTAGGTGTTATATACCTGGCTTTATATGTTGTGATTTTAAAGGTACGTTCCTATCAGAGAAATGTATCTTTAAACCTTAAAATTCAAAGAAGACAATTTTTTTTTACAGAATTTTTTTTTACAGAATTTTTTTTTCTATTTTTATTTCGGCAACACTAATAGTGCACAAGAGCTGTCCCGATACTATGCTATCCTTAAATACACAGTATAGTTCCATGACACATCCACTTTAAAGGGGTTTCCCAAGACTTTTATACTGATGACCTATCCTCTGGAGTGTCTGATAGGGGGTGTAGGACTGAAACCTGGGACCCCCACCGATCAGCTGTTTGAGAAGGCACCGGTGCATGTAGCAACGCCGTTTCCCTTCTCTCAGCTCACCAAGCACAGTGCCGTCGGTATAGCAGCTCAGCATCATTCACTTCGACAAGGCCATGTGACCGATGAACATGATGTCATACGGCGGGGGGGGTAGGGGGGTGGACCCCCATGGATCAGATACTGATGACCTATCCAGCAGATAGGTCATCAGTATGAAAGCTCTGAAAAATGTTGGGACTTTACATTTTTTTTATCTAAATGCATCTCGACAATTCTCTGCTGAATAATTAACATATCTTTAAAAGGTCAGTACTCCATTTTCCTGATACCATGTTCCAAACCCCCTGAATAAACATAAAAGTAAATATCAAAATGCTGGATATGTTCAGCCACCACTAGGGGGAGTTTGATGCATACACATATACATTGAACTCAGTACGAACTTTGGATAGTGGTGGCTGTAAGCTGCCAGAATTGTATCTTTTAATTATATTTCTTAAAGTAGGTGTTTTAGATAGAAATTGATCTGAAACCCTTCTAAAGCTATATTAAGAAATTAATCAGCACAGAATTTTGGATATAAAATAACATGGGAAAAAGTGGGAATTCATGTTATAACGTTATGCGGGGTCATTTACTAAAGATCAAAGTTTCATATGCTGGTCTTACAAACCCCACTGTGGGAAGAGCTAAACAATTTATTAAATGGGTTTTCATATTAATAGCCTATCCTCAGGACAGATCATCAATATGAGATCGGCAGGGGTCTGACTTCCAGCACCCCCGCCGATCAGCTGTTTGAGGAAGCCACGGGGCTCAACAGAGCTCTGGGTAATTCAGTGGCCTCCTCACAGCTTACCAAGCACAGTGCCATCCATTGAATATCGGCTGAGCTGTACCTAGGCTATGTGATTGATGAACGTGACTTGACATGGCCTAAGAGGTAGTGGTGCTAACACAGCACAGTAGCCTCTTCATACAGCTGATCAGTGGCTGGTAGGCCATCAATATGAAAATCCCAAAGAACTCCTTTAAGAGGTGCATGCCCCTTTAGTAAATATGTTGCACATTATGCTCTCCAGGAGCCGGAGTACATTTTGGGTGTAATGTGGGTCAGTTTCATGGTGCACATGTTCTTAAATGAGTCAGGCCACAGAGCTCCTATTCGTTGCCGGCCTCCTCTGACCCACACCTCACCCACTTTTTGAAAAAGTGTAAAAGAAGGTTGGAAAATGCTAAAAAGTTGCAAAGTTTGATACTTTTGTATGCCAAAAAACTGGCGTAGAATGTTAATACATGAGCCCCTATATCTGCTTACGGATTCCCAAGACAAATCTATGGATAGTGGTGGCCCTAAAGTGATCTTTTAGGGTCTGAGTTTTTACAGGAAATTTAGATATTGCAAAGTTAATTTAGTTCAGTAATCCAACTTAAAAGGTGAAACTAACATATGAGATCGACTCATTACATGCAAAGCGAGATATTTCAAGCCTTTATTTGTTATAATTTGGATGATTATGGCTTACAGCTTATAAAACCCCAAAGTCACAATTTTGAGGTCCCCTTTGCTCAGGGGGTATGGATTAATTAGCTGACTAGAGTGTGAGACTTTCAGCCTAGAATATTGAACCTTTTCACAAAATTCTAATTTTAAGCTGCATTAATGCAATTCCTTTTAATTTGCATTACTGAAATAAATGGACTTTTGCACGATATTTTAATTTTTCGAGTTTCACCTGTAGATCTGGAGCACTACACACTATAAACTATGTTCTGCTAGGCAAGCAATCATTGTACAAGACAGCAGAACCCGTTTATGTCATTGAGTATTCTACACGGTGGTATGCCTCACACTTCCAGTCAGTCCTTTGACAATATCAGACGCTCTTCTGACATCTCTGACACTTCAATACTTACATACTGGAAAAAACATAATCCCACTTCTGACAACCCTTAATGTAGTTACACAAAAACATCTCAGATTTCTGCCAGGGGAAGTGTTGTTATCTGGACAGCGGTACTTGAGTGCTGAGGCCTAGATACAAATGCCTTTAAAGACTATGTACAAATCTTGGAGAAGCACTGGAGTAATGTATGGCAGAAACCTCTCCATACTGACCAGAAGGCTTCAATTCCTCCTTATATACTGAGGCTTCCACTTTTATATAAATAGAGCTGAAGGATTGTATAATTGGAAAGTTCTTCAACTTTTATGCTATGCTACAATTCCACACTTCTTTCTAATTTTTGACCTTGCCAGGTCCATACACTAGAATCTGAAATCGACAGCAACTAGGATCCAGTGTAGACTTCAGGTGTGACATGCGCCATAAAGCTGGCATGAGTCGTCTTAAATGTACATACATGCCCTGCCCACTTTTTCCAAAAATTTACAAAAACGCTGAGCAAGGCGTAAATGGGCAAAAAGTCACAATTATTTTGTGAAAAGCTGCTAGGGGCAAAAATGTGTGACTTCTTAACACCAGGTTTGATAAATCTCCTCTAATGCATTTATTTCTACTGCTCATGACCCTGGTAATGGAAGAGGATCGGCACTGATTATTAGGGATCATGCGCACAAACGTATTTTCTTTCCATGTCCGTTCTGTTTTTTTTTGTGGACGTATGCTGAACCAATCATTTCAATGGGTCCGCAAAAAAAAAACTAAGTTACTCCGTGTGCATTCTGTTTCCGTATGTCCGTATTTCCTTTCCACCAAAAAATAGAACATGTCCTATTATTGTCCCCATTACGGACAAGGATAGTAGTGTTCTATTAGGGGCCAGCCGTTCCATTCCGCAAAATACATACGGTTGTGTGCATGAGCCCTTACAAAAGTCTTCTTAATCTGCATAATTGTCAATTTATTAGTGTTGAGCGCGAATATTCGAATTTCGATTTTTTTTCTCGAATATCGCAATTTCGAGATTTCGCGAATATTTAGAATATAGTTCCAAATATTCGCGAAATTGAATATTCGTATTTTAAAAAAAAAATCGTACGATTAAATTAATCGTACGATTTTTTATATTTTTTTTTCCTGTATAAGGCAACGTTCCTATGACTATGGCTAGGCTAATATGTGTATTTTACGAAATTTCTTAATATTGCTCTAACTTCGTCTTTTAGAATATTCGTAATATTGCTCTAACTCCGTCTTTTAGAATATTACGAATATTCTAAAAGACGAGGTTAGAGCAATATTAAGAAATTTCGTAAAATACACATATTAGCCTAGCCATAGTCATAGGAACGTTGCCTTTTACAGGAAAAAATAAATAAATAAAATAAAATAAAAATCGTACGATTAATTTAATCATACGATTTTTTTATTTTAGTTTTTTCCTGTATAAGGCAACGTTCCTATGACTATGGCTAGGCTAATATGTGTATTTTACGAAATTTCTTAATATTGCTTTAACTTCGTCTTTTTGAATATTCGTAATATTCTAAAAGACGGAGTTAGAGCAATATTACGAATATTCTAAAAGACGGAGTTAGAGCAATATTAAGAAATTTCGTAAAATACACATATTAGCCTAGCCATGGTCATAGGAACGTTGCCTTATACAGGAATAAAAAATTGTACGATTAATTTAATCATACGATTTTTTTTTTGATTTTTTTTTTCTGTATAAGGCAAAGTTCCTATGACTATGGCTAGGCTAATATGTGTATTTTACGAAATTTCTTAATATTGCTCTAACTTCATCTTTTAGAATATTCGTAATATTGCTCTAACTCCATCTTTTAGAATATTACGAATATTCTAAAAGACGAAGTTAGAGCAATATTAAGAAATTTCGTAAAATACACATATTAGCCTAGCCATAGTCATAGGAACGTTGCCTTATACAGGAAAAAAATAAAAATAAATCGTACGATTAATTTAATCGCATATTATTCGCGAAAAATAAAATAATTACGAATATTCGATTTCGACGAAAATAATACGAATATTCATTCGAATATTCGCGAAATATCGCGAAATCGAATATGGTACCTCCCGCTCATCACTACAATTTATAACACTTTTTTTTAGCTCAAAATGAGCTCATTACAAGACTTTCTCAAACAAGTCTGCTGGTATTCGTAATCTAGTCTCTCTATCTCACACACCCAGAAAGACCAGTTTCATAGGAAGCCAATTCATTAATTAGTATGTTTTTGCAACGTAGAAAGACATGGAGAAGCCTCACACAAAAATAGGGAGAACACATAAACCCCGTGCAGATGTTTTGTACTACAGTTTTTTTTCCCATGGAGCTATTTTAATGCTTTTTTTTTTATAGCTATATATGTAGCTATAATAAACATTTCTCTAGCTTCTAGCACTATTCTGGTCAGTAATTTTCACCAGTAAGATTTCTACATGGCTGTACTGCTACACAGCGATCATTGGTCTCACGATGGATATGTGGCCCCAGCATAACTCTAAATCCATAAGAAGCAGACCGACTCCCCCTGGATCACGTGACCTGACTTTAAACCACCACAGAACCCTTTGGTGATCTACTCATTAGTCTAAAATTGACCAAAATGGACGATTTCAACCAAAAAGATTAATCGCCAGGTGGAATTTAACAACAGGCAATTGCTTCATTCCTTTCAATCATTGTCTGGAAAGAAGTCAGCCATGCTTAAAGGACATGTTTAACCTAAAATTTTATCTGCCAGTTTTTTCTAATCCGTTTTTTTATTTTCTGATTGCAGATTTTTTTTTAATCTGCTTGCAGAACATGATTATGGGGGCGGCCATCTTGCATGAGCTGCTCTTAACAGCATTTACAAAGCATTAAGAAAATTGCCTTACGGCAGCCCTATGGTCCAGATAAGCTTTAACAATCACCTATTGTGAATGTCTTATCTATACACAGAGGTGATATCATTACAGGCAGGATTAGAATGACAGATACGCAGGTAACTTCAGTAAAGTGATCTGTACAGACCAAGAAGCGGCCAGTGAAAAACTGGCTTTTTATGTTTTTTGTTCAAATATAGATATTGACATGAAAAATTAAACAGAACATCAAAAATTCTTTACAAATATGAAAAACATAAAAACATGATTTAAACAATTATTAATTTTCTGATGACACATTCCCTTTAAAATTTTTGTCCTATATTACAAGTCTATGAACAATCTTTCCTTTAAAGAATGGGGCTCCTTTATCAGAACTTCTTAAAAGAAAAACTGTCTTTGTTGGCCATAGCGACTAATCAGAATTTGCCTTAATGTTCCCAGGAAGATCATTTATCCTTTACCTGCTGTCACTGAACATGTAGGACCAGTCGGAACAACTGCAATGGCTAATACGGACAAAACTATGTATGGATCCATTGACACAATGACTGTTCCCCAGGCCAACATTCATTCAATGGTTGATCAACTATAAACCTACCTCTATCTAATGTAGGTGTCCACCCTTAAGGAGTTGTAAAGAGCTATGATATTGATTACCTATTCTCAGGATAGGTCATCAATACCAGATCTGTGGGGGCTCCACTGTGGGTACTACCACTGAACAGCTCTTTGAAGAGGTGGTAAATGGGCAGAGCAGTTGTAATTACACTGTGCCGCCATGGCAAAGTAGATGATGTCCAAGTAATTCTGAGAAGAAACCAGCGTTCGCATGAGTGCAGCTGCCTCTTCAAACAGCGGATCGGTGGGGGTGCTGGGAGTCGAAGCCCCGCCGATCTGTAACATAGTAACATAGTTTATAAGGACGAAAAAAGACATTTGTCCATCCAGTTCGGCCTGTTGTCCTGCAAGTTGATCCAGAGGAAGGAAAAAAAAAAAACTGTGAGGTAGAAGCCAATTTTCCCCACTTTAGGGGAATAAAAAATTCCTTCCCGACTCCAATCAGGCAATCAGAATAACTCCCTGGATCAACGACCCCTCTCTAGTAGCTATAGCCTATAATATTATTACACTCCAGAAATACATCCAGGCCCCTCTTGAATTCCTTTATTGTACTCACCATCACCACCTCCTCAGGCAGAGAGTTCCATAGTCTCACTGCTCTTACCGTAAAGAATCCTCTTCTATGTTTGTGTACAAACCTTCTTTCCTCCAGACGCAGAGGATGTCCCCTCTGAGGATATAAATTAGATAAAGGAATGGGCGGCACTGCGCATCAGTCGCGGTCCAGGTGCGCGGTCAAAAGGTAGATACCTGAATACTTGCAATAGAAAGACCAGCACTCCGTCATCAATATCATAGCACTGCACAACCTCTCACAGTTCAGTTTAGTTAGGTCTTGTGGCCATAATACAGACAATAACTGTGGCCGTCTGAATGCAGCTGGTCATATGAGCTCCCACACTGCAATGCTCTTTAATAACAGGAAACCAGAATTTTGAATTTAGCATTAGATATAAAAAGTCAATGAACTCATTTGTTGATCATCAATTCATTGATATCATATGAAGATAGTAAGTGCGGCATAGTAGTAGAAGGTGGTACAAAAGTAGACATTTCCTTTAAGTCAACTAAAACAAATATGTTTCTTCACTACAAGTTCTTGGGGGGAAAAAATGAATGAAGTGAATCTAGATCTTCATTGACCCAGAAATCTACCAGACTCACTGCTCATGTTACCCTTTTTACGTGGCTGTTGGTTTAAGAAGGCATTTCAATGTTTCCCCTACCAGCATCGCTTTTTGGAATTCTTTCTGTGCCCATTACTCACGTTTGTCAGTAGAGCCCCACATATGTTGGGAAGACACAATGTGTTGCTTTATAAGGACACATTCTGTTAAGAATCATTTAACCTGAACAAAACCTGTTGTAAGAACATGGTATCATGACTGGTTGATAAAACAACAAGAGCCAATGGAGGCCGAAGGAACACACATGGTTCCCGAGAAGCAATAGGCACACGGTATTCACAGCAGTGTATGTTCTGCCTAACGACATGTTTTCTTTATGCTCTTGTGTTTGTCTTTCCACAAAATTTCTCACCTCTTCAATCTACGTTTACTGGAAATACAGGACCAAACCATTCCAGAGAGAAGCCTTATCTGACATCAGGGTACTCATAACATATCTGCTTCCAATACAACCATCATCAAAACTATTCAGATATTCATTCCATAACATCCTGCTTTGAAATGTCAATTTTTTTTTTTTAAGTGTTCTTCTGTTCTTGGTTTAAGAATGTCAAACGTGAAGTCAAAAAAAAATTTTCTCTTGAGTTGAAAGCAATATATGAAATAAATATTAATCGGTCTTTCATCTAAATTAATTTGTAAAATCTGCCAAAACGACAGACAACAGGATGGACCCCATTATTAGTCAAGGGGGTCTGGTGGGCGCCAGTGGGATCCATCATATGATGGATCCGGTACTGCATTGTGGCTTCTATTATGAATGAGAAACACATTGTAGATGTGAACATGTCAGTCAATGCCGTGGTTTAAAGGTGTTTTCCAGGACTGCAATATTGATGACCTATCCAGAACATTGGTGATCCAACTCCTGACACCTTTACTGATCAGCTGATTGAACAGGCTGCTACACTCCAGAACAGGCCCTAGAACAGCACAACTATTGGCATTGGGTAGGAGCAGTGACTAGTTCTGCAGTGCAGCTAGCATTCACGTAAATGGAATTTCCAAGATTTAGACATTGATGACCTAAATTTAGGATAGGTCATCAATATCAGATTGGTGGGGTCCAACACCTAGAACCCAAAACAATTAGCTGCCAGTGCCAAAACATATACAGTCGACTGAGATGGAAACAGCATGCAATGTTTAGCACAGTCTGTCTGAAAGTCAATTACCAGTGAGTTGAAGGTCAGATGCATGCCTGAAAATAGCACACCTTTTATGTAGATTTTGTAGATCAAAAATCGTTAGCGGCTATGGTACTGTAAAGAGAAGATTTTTAAAGCTTATTCTATGAAGGTTACAGTCATAAAGTTAATGAAGGCGCTTCAATGGTAGGTTACATTTTGTAACTATATGGCATTTCTTTATTTGATTTGCACACCGGATTAACCTCGATACTTCTGTGTGCCTTGAAGACAGGGGTCAATATTTCTGCCTTCCAAAAAATATATATACATGGAGTCCCCCAAAAAATCTATATAAAGGTTAGAGTACTGCAGTCCTCTTACTTTCTATGTGTGTGATGTACCGATTAGTTAATTTATGTCCTTCATTAGGAGTGCTGTCTTTATGTTGTTTTTTTGTTGTTGTTTTTTTTTTGTTTTTTTTCCATCCAAAGTATTGATGCAAATTATCATTGATGCATCTAGTCTTCCAATCTGACAAACCTAAAAGATGTGGCTCCAGTGTTCTCTGAGTTTTGCAAGCAGACTACTATATTCAAAAGAAGTACCTTCTTTCAATCAAACCCCACCCTCACACCTCAGTTCCATACTGTACATGAGCAGCCAATGTTACATGCTGAGTGGTAATTTTTATTTTTTTCAGCCCATTTTCTCCAATATGAAACTTACAATATTCAAACATACATTTTACATTTTGGTTTCAATTTGTGTGGACCCACTATGCCAATCAACTGGTTTGGCTTTGGACTTAACCTAAGGGTGTTGTCCTGGTGGCCCCCTGGTATTCACCCTTTAATCTCTATTCGCTACAGGGAAGCGTAATGTCCCGTCTGACTTGGGTATTAGAACTATTGGGCTGGCCCACTAACTTTTAGACTCCTCAATGACATCCAGCCTTAGCATTAGCTGCACTTCCTCCGAGATGGTTTTTCGCCGAACCTCGGGCACCCGGTACGGCTTTAACCAGACTTTTGCCTGGGGCTCGGTGACAATATCATGCTGGATTATGGAAGTGTGTCCAGGGAGTTCCGAGAACACATCCGTCTTCCGACTAACGAACTCCCTGGCTTCCTGAGCCTATTTAGAGGAGAGTCTGTCAGCAATTCTTATTGTGGCAACCGCTTCCCCTGCAGCAGACAGGGGTGCCAAAACCTCTTCCCCTAGACAAACCGACCATGGTCTGTCCTTAGCGCAGGTCTCCCTATCCTTCCAAGGTTTTAGTAGATTAACGTGGTAGACCTGCTCCGGCTTTCGCCGCGCTAGCTGGTGTATTTTATACCCGGTTTAAAGCTCCAGACTCGAGCCTGCCGGTTATAGATTCAACTCTGGGCTCACTGGGCCGCCTCCATATGTTCCCGAACCAGAGGCAACACTGTCTCTATCCGATCTTGCATCTGGGTAACGTACCCAATAACCCTTTTATGTGGAGTGGGTTGTTGTTCCCACACCTCTTTGGCTACGTCCAACAGCCCGCGAGGATGTCTGCCATATAGCAGTTCGAAGGGTGGGAACCCAGTAGAGGCCTGGGGCACCTCTCGCACTGCGAATATGAGATAGGGCAGGAGGAGTTCCCAGTCCCTTCCATCTTTGGACACCACTCTTTTTAAAAAAAAATTAAGGTTTGGTTAAACCTTTCTACCAGCCCGTCCGTTTGAGGATGTTAGACAGATGTCCGTAACTGTTTTATGTGCAGCAACTTGCACAATTCCCTCATGACCTTGGTCCGTCCAAACCTCTTTGGGTAGTCCTACGCTGGAAAACATCTCCATTAACTCTTTAGCTATGAGTTTGGGCGATGTACAGTGGGGGAAATAATTATTTGACCCCTCACTGATTTTGTAAGTTTGTCCAATGACAAAGAAATGAAAAGTCTCAGAACAGTATCATTTCAATGGTAGGTTTATTGTAACAGTGGCAGATAGCACATCAAAAGGAAAATCGAAAAAATAACTTTAAATAAAAGATAGCAACTGATTTGCATTTCATTGAGTGAAATAAGTATTTGAACCCTCTAACAAAAAAAGACTTAATACTTGGTGGAAAAACCCTTGTTTGCAAGCACAGAGGTCAAACGTTTCTTGTAATTGATGACCAAGTTTGCGCACATTTTAGGAGGAATGTTGGTCCACTCCTCTTTGCAGATCATCTCTAAATCCCTAAGGTTTCGAGGCTGTCTCTGTGCAACTCTGATCTTGAGCTCCCTCCATAGGTTTTCGATTGGATTAAGGTCCGGAGACTGACTAGGCCACTCCATGACCTTAATGTGCTTCTTCTTGAGCCACTCCTTTGTTGCCTTTGCTGTATGTTTTGGGTCATTGTCGTGCTGGAACACCCATCCACGACCCATTTTCAGTTTCCTGGCAGAGGGAAGGAGGTTGTCGCTCAGGATTTCACGATACATGGCTCCGTCCATTTTCCCGTTTATGCGAATAAGTTGTCCTGTGCCCTTAGCAGAAAAACACCCCCAAAGCAAAATGTTTCCACCCCCATGCTTGACGGTGGGGACGGTGTTTTGCGGGTCATAGGCAGCATTTTTCTTCCTCCAAACACAGCGAGTTGAGTTAATGCCAAAGAGCTCTATTTTGGTCTCATCAGACCACAGCACCTTCTCCCAGTCACTCTCTGAATCATTCAGGTGTTCATTGGCAAACTTCAGACGGGCCTGCACATGTGCCTTCCTGAGCAGGGGGACCTTGCGAGCCCTGCAGGATTTTAATCCATTGCGGTGTAATGTGTTTCCAATGGTTTTCTTGGTGACTGTGGTCCCTGCTAATTTGAGGTCATTAACTAACTCCTCCCGTGTAGTTCTAGGATGCTTTTTCACCTTTCTCAGAACCATTGACACCCCACGAGGTGAGATCTTGCGTGGAGCCCCAGAGCGAGGTCGATTGATGGTCATTTTGTGCTCCTTCCATTTTCGAACAATCGCGCCAACAGTTGTCACCTTCTCTCCCAGCTTCTTGCTAATGGTTTTGTAGCCCATTCCAGCCTTGTGCAGGTCTACAATTTTGTCTCTGACATCCTTGGACAGCTCTTTGGTCTTTCCCATGTTGGAGAGTTTGGAGTCTGCTTGATTGATTGATTCTGTGGACAGGTGTCTTTTATACAGGTGACTAGTTAAGACAGGTGTCCTTAATGAGGGTGACTAATTGAGTAGAAGTGTCTAACCACTCTGTGGGAGCCAGAACTCTTAATGGTTGGTAGGGGTTCAAATACTTATTTCACTCAATGAAATGCAAATCAGTTGCTATCTTTTATTTAAAGTTTTTTTTTCGATTTTCCTTTTGATGTGCTATCTGCCACTGTTACAATAAACCTACCATTGAAATGATACTGTTCTGAGACTTTTCATTTCTTTGTCATTGGACAAACTTACAAAATCAGTGAGGGGTCAAATAATTATTTCCCCCACTGTATGCCGCAGCGGCACCGCCTCCGGGTAGCGTAGTCTAGGAAGACTAGAATGTGTTGGCTATAGCGGACTTTGGTACTGGTCCTATGAGATCCATAGCGATTCTTTCAAACGGGACCTTGATGATCGGGAGAGGTACTAAGGGACTATGAAAATGGGGCTGGGGGCTAGTTATCTGGCAGGTCGGGCAAGACTTACAAAACTCTTCCACCTCTCTAAACACACTAGGCCATTAAAACTGCTGTAGTATACGGTCCTGTGTTTTCTGCAATCCCAGATGACCCCCGAGAACATGTTGGTGCGCTAGATCTAGTACCAGTTTGCAATAAGCCTTGGGCACCACCAACTGTTCCACATTCTCCCCCCGTAGTTGGTTGACTCGATACAGCAAATCATGGAGAACCACAAAACGGGGAAATATCGACTCGGCCCCCAGTTGTTGTGGTTCTCCATCGATCAATGACACATTCTCCCAGGCTCGGGATAATGTCGGGTCCCTGTGTTGTGCTGTAAAATTATCACCGGAGACATTTAAGTCTGCCAATTCAGGGCCCTGCGGCAAGTCCTCCACCTCCCTAACCATCACATTCAATGTGGTTGTTCCCCCCTCATCCACCGAAGTGCCGGTCACCCCTACTGCTCGCCCTTCGGCCTCGGGTTCCCAGGGTTCAGGCCTCCCACTTGAGCAAGGCCAATCCCTTGGGGTTATCCCTGACTCTTGGGAACCGGTAAGTCTCATAGCTGGCCACAGTTCCGGGAAGGCCGGGAAGGCCGGGAAGTCTCTTCTTATTATTAGTTCATAGTGTAGATTTGTGGCGATGGCCACTTCATGAATCCTCCTGCCGGCAACCGTGGTTAAAGACACCAGAGCGGTGAGGTAGTCTCTTAAGTCACCATGTATGCACATTACCTCGACTTTCTGGCTAGTAAACTTAGCGGGTCGCACCAGGGTAGCCCTAACCAGGGTCACCAGACTCCCCGAGTCCAGCAGACCCACTGCTGGCGTGTCTCCCACTTCCACCTGGCACAGGTGATTATTATCTAGAGACTCCCTGGTAACTGTTGCACACAGCTTCCTGTCATATAGCGACCGATGGTAGCCATAGTTAGTGTCCGTGGGCTCAACCCTATGGGGACAGTCAGCCCTTACATGACCAGGCTCATGACACTGCCAACAGATCGCCAGAGCCAGGTCCGCAGTGGGTACCTCCTGGGCGGGCTTTTTTGGCTCCAGTCTCCAGGTCTCGGGTGGGAATTATCGGGGTTTAACTGCCCCCTTCCCGATCCCGAAAGAGCCCCCCTTTAGTTTCCTGGTAGCCTCATATCGTTCAACCAGGTCCACTATCTCAAGGGCATTAACAGGAGACGCCTGGCCAATCCAATGCTGAAGAGGGTATGGCAACGCCCTCCAGAACATATCAGCTAAAATACGGTCCAGCATAGCAGTGGGACTCAGTACATCCGGTTGTAGCCATTTTTGCAAAAGTTAGAATAAAGCATAATACTGGGGTCTCGCTGGCTCAGCCGGGTTAAATTCCAACTGGTGCACCCTTTAGGCCCGGACCAACACATTCACCCCCAGCATCGCCAGGATCTCACCCTTGACTTTATGGTAATCGGCTGCTTGCTCGTCTGGTAAGTCAAAATACACCTGCTAGGACTCGGATGCCAGGAACGGAGCGACGACCTCAGCCCACTGATCTTGGGGTAGATTCTCCCTCACGGCCACTTTCTCGAATACCGCCAGGTAGGTTTTGACGTCATCCATGGGTGCCATCTTGGGGATCACCGTACAAACCGCTTTCCGGGCATCGTGAATGCTCGGGGATGCTCCTGCCATCTGTAGAGTCATCACGTATTGCAGTAGCAGCTGGTTTGTTTCTTGCTGCTGCTTATTAGCCTCCCGCTGTTGCAGGTTAGCCTCCAAGAGGGCCTTCATTACAGCTTCTATTTTGCCGAGTAACACGGGTTGAAATTTAGCTGGTTTAATCCAGGACATACAACCGTGCCCAGAGAAAAAAAGAATAATAATATTTCGGCTTTTATGCCAGCCTCACTGCGATCGCCCGCATCCTCCACCAACTGTGGGGATTCGCTCTAGTAGACAGGAGAAGCGGACGCAGTATAGAGGCACCAACCAGTTCTTAAATCAAACAGTTCAATGTTTTTTCACACTCTTGGTGTCACGGATGAGAGTGGGGGAAACCCTCATCCGTGCGATGTTAAGGATAAGGAAGCTGCTAGGCCTGGACAACAGAATTAGGGAGCAGGTAACCTCCTAAAGCGTCCCTAACTCTGACCCTGACTCCTAACTGTATGAGCCAACCCAGATGGTAGGAGGGCTCATACTCAGGAACCTTGAGTCCCTACTAGCCCTCAAGAGATCCCTGGACTAGGAGCAGGGTAAGACGACCTGTTCCTCCTAGACACGGAGGAACAGGAGTCTCCCTGACCAAGCTGCAAGGAAAGGGGAACATCAACAGCATATGGATATGGCAAGCAAGTGAAACACTTCCACACCTACCTGCCACAGACACACTGACTGGAACCCGTGTTCAATAGCTGTTATCCACACAAAACACAAAAGGACACAGCACACAACATAACTCACACAGGAAACCAGATCCATAACTGCAATAAGGTGAGACTCCACACAAACATAAGCATAACATCAATACATTAGTTTTATGACCACAAGGGTGGCCCTCACTGGATAGATGGCATCAGGATACCAGGAGGATGACTCCAGCATAACATGCCTGGAGTACCCCTCAGCTACAGGCTTCCAGCAGAGGCTAAATAGCCCAAGTAGCCACACCCACACAGACATACTAGGAAGGGAATTAACCCTTCCAACACCAAAGAAGGTGTCACTTAAAGGGGAAATGCACACATAACTAAAATCCTGTGCACACCCAACATACAAAGTGCACACCTACAAAGACAGGTTGCCAGGTGCAACCGCATGCACTTGACAGCAAGCTGCCTAGCAACCAGCTCAGGCTGCTATACTGCCAAATAACATCATGTCAGCAACCACACGTGAGGCATCATACTAACAGCCCTCACCTGTGATTGACCACAAGACCAGACCGCGGGCAACTGCATGCGGCTCAAGGAGTCACGACCATGACCATGGTCCCCTACCTGAGACAATCGCCCATAAAATTAAAAAACTATGGCTCAGAATATGGAGACACTAAAAATATCACATGACCTAACCCCTCAGATGAACACCGTAAAAAATAAAAAATAAAAACTGTGCTAAATAAACCATTTTTTGTCACCTTACATCACAAAAAGTGTAATAGTAGGCGATCAAAAAGTCATATGCACCCCAAAATAGTGCCAATCAAACCGTCATCTCATCCCGTAAAAAATAAGACCCTACCTAATATAATTGCCCAAAAACTGAAAAAAAACTATGGCTCTCAGAATATGGAGACACTAAAACATGATTTTTTTTTTTTCAAAAATGATATTATTGTGTAAGACTTAAATAAAATAAAAAAAGTATACATATTAGGTATCGCCGCGTCCGTATCGACCAGCTCTATGAAAATATCACATGACCCAACCCCTCAGATAAACACAGTAATAAAAATTCTATAAAAACAGTGCTAAATAAACCATTTTTTGTCACCTTACATCACAAAAAGTGTAATAGCAAGCGATCAAAAAGTCACACGCACCCCAAAATAGTGCCATCTTATCCCGCAAAAATCATACCCTACCTAAGGTAATCGCCCCAAAAACTGAAAAAATTATGTCTCTCAGACTATGGAAACACTAAAACATGATTTTTTTTGCTTCAAAAAAGAAATCATTGTGTAAAACTTACATAAATAAACAAAAGTATACATATTAAGTATCGCCGCATCCAAGACAACCTGGTCTATAAAAATATCACATGATCTAACCTGTCAGATGAATGTTGTAAATAACAAAAAATAAAAGCGGTGCCAAAACAGCTATTTCTTGTTATCTTGCCTCACAACAAGTGTAATATAGAGCAACCAAAAATCATATGTACCCTAAACTAGTACCAACAATACTGCCACCCTATCCGTAGTTTCTAAAATGGGGCCACTTTTTTGGAGTTTCTACTCTAGGGGTGCATCAGGGGGGCTTCAAATGGTACATGGTGTCAAAAAAAACAGTCCAGCAAAATTTGCCTTCCAAAAACCGTATGGCATTCCTTTCCTGCTGCGCCCTGCCGTGTGTGTGCCCGTACAGTAGTTTACGACCACTAGAGATGTCCCAAACTATTCGCCGGCAAACAGTTCCAGGCGAACATCGCTTGTTCGCGTTCGCTGCGGCGGGCAAACTTTGACCCTGTACCTCACAGTCAGCATACACATTCCAGCCAATCAGCATACCCTCCCTCCCAGACCCTCCCACCTCCTATAAAAAAGCGGCAGCCCTCTTAGATTCATTCTGAAGCTGCAGTGTTAGAGCAGGGAGAGTGCTGCTGCTGCTGAATTAATAGGGAAAGCGTTAGCTAGGCCAGTGTTCTGTGTCCACTCCAGTCCTCAAACACTCATCTGCTGTAAGGACAGCGTCCTGACAGCACCCCAAAAAGCCCTTTTTAGGGCTGGTACATCAGTCTGCTTTTATTTATTTTTTCTATATATACAGTTGCAAGAAAAAGTATGTGAACCCTTTGGAATGATATGTATTTCTGCAAAAATTGGTCATAAAATGTGATCTGATCTTCATCTAAGTCACAACAATAGACAATCACAGTCTGCTTAAACTAATAACACACAAATAATTAATTGTTACCATGTGTTTATTGAACACACCATGTAAAAATTCACAGTGCAGGTGGAAAAAGTATGTGAACCCCTAGACTAACATCTCCAAGAGCTAATTGGAGTGAGGTGTCAGCCAACTGGAGTCCAGTCAATGAGATGAGATTGGAGGTGTTGGTTACAGCTGCCCTGCCCTATAAAAAACACACACCAGTTCTGGGTTTGCTTTTCACAAGAAGCATTGCCTGATGTGAATGATGCCTCGCACAAAAGAGCTCTCAAAAGACCTACAATTAAAAATTGTTGACTTGCATAAAGCTGTAAAGGGTTATAAAAGTATCTCCAAAAGCCTTGCTGTTCATCAGTCCACGGTAAGACAAATTGTCTATAAATGGAGAAAGTTCAGCACTGCTGCTACTCTCCCTAGGAGTGGCCGTCCTGTAAAGATGACTGCAAGAGCACAGCGCAGACTGCTCAATGAGGTGAAGAAGAATCCTAGAGTGTCAGCTAAAGACTTACAAAAGTCTCTGGCATATGCTAACATCCCTTTTAGCGAATCTACGATACGTAAAACATTAAACAAGAATGGATTTCATGGGAGGATACCACAGAGGAAGCCACTGCTGTCCAAAAAAAACATTGCTGCACGTTTACAGTTTGCATAAGAGCACCTGGAGTTTCCACAGCAGTACTGGCAAAATATTCTGTGTAAAGATGAAACCAAAGTTGAGTTGTTTGGAAGAAACACACAACACTACAGGGAGTGCAGAATTATTAGGCAAATGAGTATTTTGACCACATCATCCTCTTTATGCATGTTGTCTTACTCCAAGCTGTATAGGCTCGAAAGCCTACTACCAATTAAGCATATTAGGTGATGTGCATCTCTGTAATGAGAAGGGGTGTGGTCTAATGACATCAACACCCTATATTAGGTGTGCATAATTATTAGGCAACTTCCTTTCCTTTGGCAAAATGGGTCAAAAGAAGGACTTGACAGGCTCAGAAAAGTCAAAAATAGTGAGATATCTTGCAGAGGGATGCAGCACTCTTAAAATTGCAAAGCTTCTGAAGCGTGATCATCGAACAATCAAGCGTTTAATTCAAAATAGTCAACAGGGTCGCAAGAAGCGTGTGGAAAAACCAAGGCGCAAAATAACTGCCCATGAACTGAGAAAAGTCAAGCGTGCAGCTGCCAAGATGCCACTTGCCACCAGTTTGGCCATATTTCAGAGCTGCAACATCACTGGAGTGCCCAAAAGCACAAGGTGTGCAATACTCAGAGACATGGCCAAGGTAAGAAAGGCTGAAAGACGACCACCACTGAACAAGACACACAAGCTGAAACGTCAAGACTGGGCCAAGAAATATCTCAAGACTGATTTTTCTAAGGTTTTATGGACTGATGAAATGAGAGTGAGTCTTGATGGGCCAGATGGATGGGCCCGTGGCTGGATTGGTAAAGGGCAGAGAGCTCCAGTCCGACTCAGACGCCAGCAAGGTGGAGGTGGAGTACTGGATTGGGCTGGTATCATCAAAGATGAGCTTGTGGGGCCTTTTCGGGTTGAGGATGGAGTCAAGCTCAACTCCCAGTCCTACTGCCAGTTTCTGGAAGACACCTTCTTCAAGCAGTGGTACAGGAAGAAGTCTGCATCCTTCAAGAAAAACATGATTTTCATGCAGGACAATGCTCCATCACACGCGTCCAAGTACTCCACAGCGTGGCTGGCAATAAAGGGTATAAAAGAAGAAAATCTAATGACATGGCCTCCTTGTTCACCTGATCTGAACCCCATTGAGAACCTGTGGTCCATCATCAAATGTGAGATTTACAAGGAGGGAAAACAGTACACGTCTCTGAACAGTGTCTGGGAGGCTGTGGTTGCTGCTGCACGCAATGCTGATGGTGAACAGATCAAAACACTGACAGAATCCATGGATGGCAGGCTTTTGAGTGTCCTTGCAAAGAAAGGTGGCTATATTGGTCACTGATTTGTTTTTGTTTTGTTTTTGAATGTCAGAAATGTATATTTGTGAATGTTGAGATGTTATATTGGTTTCACTGGTAAAAATAAATAATTGAAATGGGTATATATTTGTTTTTTGTTAAGTTGCCTAATAATTATGCACAGTAATAGTCACCTGCACACACAGATATCCCCCTAAAATAGCTAAAACTAAAAACAAACTAAAAACTACTTCCAAAAATATTCAGCTTTGATATTAATGAGTTTTTTGGGTTCATTGAGAACATGGTTGTTGTTCAATAATAAAATTAATCCTCAAAAATACAACTTGCCTAATAATTCTGCACTCCCTGTATGTGTGGAGAAATAAAGGCACAGCACACCAAAATCAAAACCTCATCTCAACTGTGAAGTATGGTGGTGGGGGCATCATGGTTTGGGGCTGCTTTGCTGCATCAGGGCCTGGATGGATTGCTATCATCGAAGGAAAAATGAATTCCCAAGTTTATCAAGACATTTTGCAGGAGAACTTAAGGCCATCTGTCCACCAGCTGAAGCTTAACAGAAGATGGGTGTTGCAACAGGACAACGACCCAAAGCATAGAAGTAAATCAACAGCAGAATGGCTTAAACAGAAGAAAATATGCCTTCTGGAGTGGCCCAGTCAGAGTCCTGACCTCAACCCGATTGAGATGCTGTGGCATGACCTCAAGAAAGCGATTCACACCAGACATCCCAAGTATATTGCTGAACTGAAACAGTTCTGTAAAGAGGAATGGTCAAGAATTACTCCTGACCGTTGTGCACGTCTAATCTGCAACTACAGGAAACGTTTGGTTTAAGTGATTGCTGTCAAAAGAAGGTTCAACCGGTTATTAAATCCAAGGGTTCACATACTTTTTCCACCTGCACTGTGAATGTTTAGATGGTGTGTTCAATAAAAACATGGTAACATTTAATTCTTTGTGTGTTATTAGTTTAAGCAGACTGTGATTGTCTATTGTTTTGACTTAGATGAGGATCAGATCACATTTTATGACCAATTTGTGCAGAAATCCATATCATTCCAAAGGGTTCACATACTTTTTCTTGCAACTGTATATTGCAGTTGCCTGCCCGTGTGTGAGAGGCCACAGGCCCACAGACTGTACTGTGTGCACACCACTCATATAGGGTGGCACAGTACCTTGCAGATAAAAAAAGTCATTTAATTTTTCCTCTGTAATATAATTGCAGTTGCCTGCCAGTGAGTGTCAGGCCCACTGACTGTACTGTGCCCACTGCCCACCACTCATATAGGGTGGCACAGTACCTTGCAGATAAAAAAGTCATAACATTTTTTCTCTGTAATATAATTGCAGTTGCCTGCCAGTGTGTGTCAGGCCCACAGACTGTACTGTGCCCACTGTCCACGACTCATATAGGGTGGCACAGTACCTTGCAGATAAAAAAAGTCATAATTTTTTTTCTCTGTAATATAATTGCAGTTGCCTGCCAGTGAGTGTCACGCCCACTGACTGTACTGTGCCTACTGCCCACCACTCATATAGGATAAAAAAGTAATTTACTTTTTCCTCTGTAATATAATTGCAGTTGCCTGCCAGTGAGTGTCAGGCCCACTGACTGTACTGTGCCCACTGCCCACCACTCATATAGGGTGGCACAGTACCTTGCACGCATAATATCACTAATCTAAAAAAAAATGACAGGCAGAGGCAGGCCACCCCGCAGGGGCTGTCGTGGTCATGGTGCTGTGATTTCCTTTGGCCCTAGAATAATGCCCAGTGTTCAGTAGCCATGTACCCTGAACTCAAAAAATTCTGAGGACATAGTTGACTGGCTAACACAGGACACCCAATCTTCTACAGCTTCCGCTCGGAACCTTGACGCACCATCCTCCTCCAGCTCAGCTTCGGGCACCTCTCAAGTTACCACTCGCCCGCCCGCCGCCACCACCAACACTAGCACCACAGCAGCTTCACTTGATCTGTCAGAGGAGTTATTTACACATCAGTTGGAAGAAATGGGTGATGCGCAACCATTATTGCCAGAGGATGTAGATAACAAGGATATGTCTCAGTCAGGCAGCATTACACACATGGACGTACGGTGTGATGATGATGATGTTGTACCCGCTGCTGCTTTCTTTGCTGAGTTGTCAGATACAATTGAAGCGGTTGATGATGACAATGTGTCCGTGGATATCACGTGGGTGCCCGCTCGAACAGAAGAAGAACAGGGGGAAAGTTCAGATGGGGAGACAGAGAGGAGGAGGAGACGAGTTGGAAGCAGGGGGAGGTCATCGCAAGGAGCTAGTGGCACAGTCAGACAGCATGTATCGGCACCTGGGGTCAGCCAGACAGCACGCCAATCAACGCATGCTGTTGCCACCACCAGAATGCCGTCATTGCAAAGCTCAGCAGTGTGGCATTTTTTTTGTGTGTCTGCTTCTGATAACAGCGATGCCATTTGCAACCTGTGCCAAAAGAAACTGAGTCGTGGGAAGTCCAACACCCACCTAGGTACAACTGCTTTGCGAAGGCACATGATCTCACATCACAAACGCCTATGGGATCAACACATGAGTACAAGCAGCACACAAACTCAAAGCCACCATCCTCCTCCTGGTCCAGCATCTTCAGCCACGTCAACCACTGCTGTCCTCCTTGCCCCCTCTCAACCACCCGCCACTCCGCCTCTCACCTTCAGCAGTTTCTGCTCATCTGCCCAGTCAGGTGTCTGTCAAGGAAATGTTTGAGCGTAAGAATCCAATGTCACAGAGTCATCCCCTTGCCCGGCGTCTGACAGCTGGCTTGTCGGAACTCTTAGCCTGCCAGCTTTTACCATACAAGCTGGTGGAGTCTGAGGCCTTCAAAAAATTTGTAGCTATTGGGACACCGCAGTGGAAGGTACCCGGCCGAATTATTTTTTTCACAAAAGGCCATCCCCAACCTGTACTCTATTGTGGAAAAGGAAGTTATGGCATGTCTGGCACACAGTGTTGGGGCAAGGGTACATCTGACCACTGATACCTGGTCTGCAAAGCACGGTCAGGGCAGGTATATCACGTACACTGCGCATTGGGTAAACCTGCTGACGGCTGCCAAGCAGGGAATGCGTGGCTCTGCAGCGGAGTTGGTGACACCGCCACGACTTGCAGGCAGGCCTGCTGCCACCTCCTCTACTCCTCCTACTCCATCCTCTTCGCTAACCTCCTCGGCTGAGTCCTCTTCTGCTGCTGCGTCTTGCTCCACATCAACTGCACCCCCCCAGCTCCCCAGGGGCTATTCCACATCTCGGATACGACAGTGTCACGCCGTCTTGGGGTTTACTTGCCTGAAAGCAGAGAGTCACACCGGACCAGCACTCCTGTCCGCCCTGAACGCACAGTTGGATCAGTGGCTGACCCCGCACCAACTGGAGATCGGCAAAGTGGTGTGTGACAACGGAAGCAATCTGTTGGCGGCATTGAATTTGGGCAAGTTGACACATGTGCCGTGCATGGCACATGTGTTGAATCTGATCGTACAACGCTTTGTGTATAAGTACCCAGGCTAACAGGACGTCCTCAAGCAGGCCAGGAAGGTATGTGGCCATTTAGGCGTTCCTACACGGCCATGGCGCACTTTTCCGATATTCACCAGCGAAACATGCCAGTGAGGCGCTTGATTTGCGACAGCCCGACACGTTGGAATTAAACACTCCTAATGTTCGACCGCCTGCTCCAACAAGAAAAAGCCGTCAATGAGTATTTGTATGACCGGGGTGCTAGGACAGCCTCTGCGGAGCTGGGTATTTTTTTGCCATGTTACTGGACACTCATGCGCAATGACTGTAGGCTCATGCGTCCTTTTGAGGAGGTGACGAACCTAGCCAGTTGCACCGAAGGCACCATCAGCGACCTCATCCCATTTGTTTTCTTCCTGGAGCGTGCCCTGCAAAGAGTGCTGGATCAGGCCGTAGATGAGCGTGAAGAGGAAGAGTTGTGGTCACCATCACCACCAGAAACAGCCTTATCATCATCGCTTGCTGGACCTGCGGCAACGCTGGAAGAGGAGTCTGAGGAAGAGGAGTCAGAGGAGGAATGTGGCTTTGAGGAGGAAGAAGACCAACCACAGCAGGCATCCCAGGGTGCTCGTTGTCACCTATCTGGGACCCGTGGTGTTGTACGTGGCTGGGGGGAAGAACAGACCTTCAATGAGATCAGTGAGGACGAGGAACGGGACATGAGTAGCTCGGCATCCAACCTTGTGCAAATGGGGTCTTTCATGCTGTCATGCCTGTTGAGGGACCCTTGTATAAAAAAGGCTGAAGGAGAACGACCTGTACTGGGTGGCCACGCTACTAGACCCCTGGTATAAGCAGAAAGTGGCTGAAATGTTACCGAATTACCGGAAGTCGGAAAGGATGCAGCAGTTCCAAAACAAGTTAAAAAGTATGCTTTACACAGCGTATAAGGGTGATGTCACAGCACAACGGGAATCTAACAGGGGAAGAGGTGAAAGTAATCCTCCTCCTACCACGACCACGCCGGCAATTGCAGTACGCAGCCCTGCAGGGTATTGCGATGGTGAGGTCACGGTTACTAGGCAATCGAGGGTTGCTCTTGGTTACTCACAGTTTATAGGAAGACCCTGGGCAGGCGTACAGCAGTGATAGAGAGGCTGGCACAGAAGTCCTCTGGGGCACTCTCAATGTATAGGGACCAGGCCGGTGGTAGGTGAGGTGCCCTGGGTGTTGCAGGTTTAATGTGCCGGTGGCAAGGTCCCTTTAAGTTTGTGACGCCAGTGCTGTTAACGGTGGCACACCGATTGATAATAGGAATAATTGAGGAACACGATGTTGTGGTGAACCAAAACTTCTTTTTACTGGAAACAATCAACTATTTACAGTCTTTTGTTCAGTTCCATATGTCAGCAGCAGTCACAAGCAGGCTTATACAAATGGCAGGCACAATGTTCTTGCAAGATACTCAGAGGGTTAACACGCTTACAGATCAGGCTGCACTTTTCCTCAGAAATCCTGTCTGTCTTTATCCCAAGGCCCGTACGCCCTATTGTTGGCTTTATCCTTGGTTAGGAAAACTTCCTCAGGTATATGTCCTTGCTTTCAGATAAATCCTTCTGCCCTTCAGCTCTCTTGTCTAGCTGGAATACTGGCTCTGCTCTGTTATGGGAACTTGGTTTCTCTCAGGAGGCAGACCCTTCTCCTGGTGGCAACTAGAAGCCTGGGCTATCTAGCTTCATATCAGAGGCTGGATCCCAGCTACCCTCTGCCTAGGGTGCACACAGCCTTCAGGAATCCACAACTCTGACTGAACTCCCTCTCTGGTCTAGACCTGGCTATATATACTAGGGGCCCCCTAGCTCCCTCTAGTGTCTAGGAGGAGGAATTACACCCCTACAGGCCTGGTCAACTGGAGATAACATTAAATAACATGAAAATATACATTAAAATGACATATAAAATACAACGGCCTTGTTCCACAGGAGGTGGAGAACAACGTGGCCCAATTGACCCTTATGTAGTGCCCACATTTACCTAGTGGGACACTACACAAGGACAGGACGCTTTACAGACGTGTTGTTGATGGAGGATACGCATCGCCACAGCCCTTCGGGTCCACCCTCAGAGAACGACTCGACCGACAGGTAGCAGACTACCTCGCCTTAACTGCAGATATCGACACTCTGAGGAGCGATGAACCCCTTGACTACTGGGTGTGCAGGCTTGACCTGTGGCCTGAGCTATCCCAATTTGCGATAGAACTTCTGGCCTGCACCGCTTAAAGTGTCCGGTCAGAAAGGACCTTCAGTGCAGCAGGAGGTATTGTCACTGAGAAGAGAAGTCGCCTAGGTCAAAAAAGTCTAGATTACCTTAACTTTATTAAGATGAATGAGGCATGGATCCCGAAGGGACTGACAGTGACTGAAGGGACTGCATTTGACTAAAAAAGGCCTGATGAGATGCCTTGGGCTAAAAATGGTCCCCACGCTGCTGTATTTAATCTCTGCATGCCGGATGACTTGCGTGACTTCTCCGCCACCAACTAGGGTTCAAGCCGCAATGTTTTAGTACACTTTCTGCCTGGAAAACATAAATTTTTCCGCGGATGCAACAATACCTAATTTTTCAGGCATGTGTACATGCCTAATTTTTCTGGCCTCTGGTGCTGCACTGTGGCTGCAAAAACAAAACAAAAAAAAGGCACATACATGTGTCAATTCCCCTTCGTGATTGTTACCTTGTTGTGGTGAAGGGGCTTGCGTATCACAATGAAGCAATCACCTCTATGAGTGTGTTGGCAATGTTGGCACACCTCAGATGATAAGGTCGTTGCTTCAGACCAAAAGCGATCGGCTGGATAATTTTTCATAGAAAAAACATTAATTTTCTTTGTGATCATTAAAGCCTACTAGGCAAACAATGGGCCCACACTGCAGAATCATTGTTTTCTGGGTCACTTAACTGTCACTGAACTACCTCAGCACGACTATAGGCTTTGAAAAACCGCCATCGCCTGCAATCTCCCGAACGTACGCACGAGCACAGTCATCACTACACCAAGATTGACGCATAGAGGAATAAAATTTATGTCATGAGTGTGTCAACTATTGACAACTCTTTGCAGTTGTTTGCGGTGCGTTAAACGGGGAGTTTGGTCTGTCATAGTTTGGTCTGTCACTGTGAAGCGGGCGTAACCCTTACACTACCTGATCGATACAACATCATACCTGATCGTATACACACACTGGATGTTTTAAAGTACGTTATTCCAAACAATTTAGGAATGTTAGGTGATTTATGCCCTTTATGGATTAAAACCCGACTCTGCGTCAACTACGTAATTTTCCATGGGAGTTTTGCAATGGATCGCCCTCCGGCATGCCACAGTCCAGGTGTTAGTCCCCTTGAAACAACTTTTCCATCACTATTGTGGCCAGAAAGAGTCCCTGTGGGTTTTAAAATTCGCCTGCCTATTGAAGTTTATGGCGGTTCACCCGGTTCGCGAACATCTGAGTAAATTCGCGTTCGCCGTTTGCGAACGGAAAATTTTATGTTTGCGACATCTCTAACGACCACATATGGGGTGTTTCTGTAAACTACAGAATCAGGGCCATAAATATTGAGTTTGGTTTGGCTGTTAACCCTTGCTTTGTAACTGGAAAAAAATTATTAAAATGGAAAATCTGCCAAAGAAGTGAAATTTTGAAATTTTATCTCTATTTTCCATTAATTCTTGTGGAACACCTAAAGGGTTAACGACATTTGAAAAAAATCAGTTTTGAATACCTTGAGGAGTGTAGTTTCTTAGATGGGGTCACTTTTATGGAGTTTCTACTCTAGGGGTGCATCAGGGGGGCTTCAAATGGGACATGGTGTAAAAAAAAACAGTCCAGCAAAATCTGCCTTCCAAAAACCGTATAGCATTCCTTTCCTTCTGCGCCCTGCCGTGTGCCCGTACAGTCGTTTACGACCACATATGGGGTGTTTCTGTAAACTATAGAATCAGGGCCATAAATATTGAGTTTGGTTTGGCTGTTAACCCTTGCTTTGTAACTGGAAAAAAATTATTAAAATGGAAAATCTGCCAAAAAAGGGAAATTTTGAAATTGTATCTCTTTTTTCCATTAATTCTTGGGGAACACCTAAAGGGTTAACAAAGTTTGTAAAATCAGTTTTGAATACCTTGAGGGGTGTAGTTTATAGAATGGGGTCATTTTTGGGTGGTTTCTATTATGTAAGCCTCGCAAAGTGACTTCAGACCTGAACTGGTCCCTAAAAATTGTGTTTTTTGCTTCTAAACTTCTAAGCCTTGTAACATCCCCAAAAAATAAACTATCATTCCCAAAATGATCCAAACATGAAGTAGACATGTGGGGAATGTAAAGTAATAACTAGTTTTGGAGGTATTACTATGTATTATAGAAGTTGAGAAATTGAAAATTGGAAATTTGGTATTTTTGTTATAAATAAAAATGATTTTTTTTTTACTTCATTTTATCAGTGTCATGAAGTACAATATGTGACGAAAAAACTATCTCAGAATGGCCTGGATAAGTCAAGGCGTTTTAAAGTTATCAGCACTTAAAGTGACACTGGTCAGATTTGCAAAAAATAGCCAAGTCCTTAAGGTGAAATAGGGCTGAGTCCTTAAGGGGTTAATGGAGTTCATGACGGATCCGTCTTGGCTATGTTACAGATAATACAAACGGATCCGTTCATGACGGATGCATGCGGTTGTATTTTGTATTTTGTAATCCATTTTTGCAGATCCATGACGGATCCGCCCAAAACGTGAGTGTGAAAGTAGCCATATGTAGATTAGTTTTCTGAGCAAATCTCAGTATAGTGAAGCTATAGTGTGTATGTGATATCTTCATGCTAGCACACAGCCCTGCCCTCAGCCTGCTGTTTAGCCTCTGTCAATCAAGGGGAGGGGGTGTGTGCAGAGCACAGGGGGTTGTTACACAGCAGTGCTCAGAATATTCAGCCCCGCCTCTGAGTGCTCAAAATTCTTATTTGCATATGAATAAAAACGCTGATATCTCTGTAGCTGTTTATCATACAGACAAAAGAAAGGTCTAGTTTTAATCAGTATGATGAGCCCTACCAGGCAGTATGTCTGGTTTAATAGGGTTGATCCTGGTGACAGAACCTCTTTAACAACAGGATGCAGGCCATGACCTGCAGTACTCACCGAATATGCTGGAGGCCGGGACCGTCAACAGCAAGAAAAAGACAGAGAACAAGCCCAGGCCGAGGTCGGGAGGGGAAGTCGGCTGAGTGAGTTGTGTGGCATCAGTGCCATTTGGCACAGGAAATACAGATATTATGAGGAGAGCCGAATGAACTCCTCAAAATTATCTTAAATTACACTATGAGCTTATGAAGTATTGTTTTGGCTAAAAAAACATACATCAATGTTTATGGACATTTCATGAGTAGCAGGAATTATCAGTCATTCTTTGATGTGTTTAGATCTTATCTCATGTAGTACATGGCAAAGAAGTGAGTCACCGCAAAAATAAAAATAGGCGGGATAACCTAAAGCTGGCTGAGCCCACGGAATTCTGAGAGGTACAGCTGACCATCTAGTGTGTATGGAGGTTTCTGGATTCTGCCCGATGGCAGATGTAGGGGAAGATAAGGGCTGGGCAGTTGGTTTTTCTCCTCTTTTCCATTCAGAACACATTCCCACTTGGCCGTATGGACAAGTTGGGAGAGATGGCTGTCAGGTGAAAAAGTGTTCAGCCTGCTGATATTTAATGTGTATGGTCAGGAAGCTGAGAGTTGAGAAACTGTTGAGCAGGGTCCTCATACCAGAGAGCTGATGGTCAAATGTATTTTTAGTTCTCTGACTGCACGTCGTTGGTGAGGGTTTTAAGGCATCAACTGATATATTTTTAACCCTGCAAAGGAGCTATTTTGTTAATCACAGATGACCACGTTTTAGTGTGAGGGACAACCAGATAGCAAGAGGACACAAGAGGAGCCCAGGCCCTCACAAAATAATGGCCCAAAAGATCCAACAGAAGGCACCACCATTTGGCAGTGACTGTGAATTGAACCACTTGATAGTAGGATCTATTGCTAGTGGGTTTGAGTCACAAATAACCTTACTGATGACCTTACTGATGATATGTCCTGTGTGTATAATAATAACAAAAATGATAAAGGAAGGGGACCCCAGGGGTCATTGCCTCAGGTGGGTCTAAGGAACTCAAATCCAACACTGTAATAGAATGGTGTACTAAGGATAGCCGCAGTCACATCTGAACTTCAGAAGGTGAAACATAAATTAAAACCTTGCCTGATTAGAATGTTAAGAATAAAATAATACATCTTTTTTGTAAAATTTTTCTCAAAACTAGGAATCACAAACTCACACTTTTATAGAAGTGAATCAGGCTAGGGTGTAACCCCATTTGCGAGGGAGGGGTACTCTATGTTGTAATCCTATCTCAAAAATGGATACGTTGAGACAGAGAGGTGTACCTCTCAGCACCCACTAACGCTGTCTAACACTTTGTTGAGCATTAATGAAGTAACAGTGTTGCTACAGTACACAGGCGATTACCCACTGATGTATAGAGCAATTGCTGCGTTGTCACTGAGCGCTTAATGAGCAACACTGCCACTATAGCAAACAAGCAGTTGCCTACTAGTGTATGGAGCAATTACTATGTTGCCAGAAAGTGCCTAATATATCTAGCTGCAGTGCTGCCGAACTGCACGCCACTCTGTGCAGTATCTTAGTGTTGTACACTTACCAAACAATCCTGCACCTGCTCCTGATGAAATGCGGGCTCCCCACCGCATGGAAATGCATTAAGCAGGAGAAATAAGACTGAGGGCTAGCTGTCAGGGGTGGGAGATCCTGTATAGGCACTGCAATTACCATGCTTGTATAGGGAGACAAGATACCTATCCCAGAAAATACCTGCAGCTGGATATATATACACTAGTAGGCAACTGCTTGTTTGCTATAGTGGCAGTGTTGCTCATTAGGCGCTCAATGACAACACAGCAATTGCGCTGTACATCAGTGGGTAATCGCCTGTGTACTGTAGCAACACTGTTACTTCATTAATGCTCAACAAAGTGTTAGACAGCGTTAGGCTACTTTCACACTCGCATTTGGTGCGGAACCGTCATGGATCTGCACAGACAAATCCGTTCAGATAATACAACCGTCTGCATCCGTTCAGAACGGATCCGTTTATATTATCTTTAACATAGCCAAGACGGATCCGTCTTGAACACCATTGAAAGTCAATGGAGGACGGATCCGTTTTCTATTGTGTCAGATTGTGTCATAGAAAATGGATCCTTCCCCATTGACTTACATTGTCTGTCAGGATGGATCCGTTTGCAAGCAGCGTTTTGGTGTCCGCCTCCAAAGCGGAATGGAGACGGAACTGAGGCAAACTGATGCATTCTGAGCGGGTCCTTTTCCATTCAGAATGCATTAGGGCAAAACTGATCCATTTTGGACCGCGTGTGAGAGCCCTGCACGGATCTCACAAATAGTGATGAGCGGGAGGTGCCCTATTCGATTTCACGATATTTCGCACGAAATCGAATATTTGTCATTATTCTATTTATCGCGATTAATTATTCGCGTATTGCGATTTTTAACTGTATAAGGCAACTTTCCTAACTTGGCTAGGTTATATGTGTATTTTACGAATATTCGCTATATTGCTATATATTCTTGTTTTAGAATATAATGAATATTCTAAAAAACTAAGTTATAGCAATATAGCGAATATTCATAAAATACACATATAGACTGTAATTTAGCTAATATAGTGCTATAATCTTTTTTTTTTTACAGTCAAATTTTTTTTTCTCTTCTGAACTTTTTGTACACTATTTAAAAAAAATACTATAGCACTATATTAGCTAAATTGCAGTCTATATGTGTATTTTACGAATATTCGCTATATTGCTATAACTTTGTTTTTTAGAATATGCCGAATATTCTAAAAAACATAGAATATTCGTCATTTTTTTTTTTAGATGAAAACATGATTCCTTCCTGCTTAAGTTGCTTGTGGGCCAATGACTCGCAAGAAAGAAGCAGGGAAGAATCATGTTTTCAGATGTTAAAAAAATGACGAATATTCGATATAGCGAATATACACTCACCTAAAGAATTATTAGGAACATCATACTAATACAGTGTTGGACCCCCTTTTGCCTTCAGAACTGCCTTAATTCTACGTGGCATTGATTCCACAAGGTGCTGATAGCATTCTTTAGAAATGTTGGCCCATATTGATAGGATAGCATCTTGCAGTTGATGGAGATTTGAGGGATGCACATCCAGGGCACGAAGCTCCCGTTCCACCACATCCCAAAGATGCTCTATTGGGTTGCGATCTGGTGACTGTGGGGGCCATTTTAGTACAGTGAACTCATTGTCATGTTCAAGAAACCAATTTGAAATGATTCGAGCTTTGTGACATGGTGTATTATCCTGCTGGAAGTAGCCATCAGAGGATGGATACATGTTCTCATTCTGTTTACACCAAATTCGGACTCTACCATTTGAATGTCTCAACAGAAATCGAGACTCATCAGACCAGGCAACATTTTTCCAGTCTTCAACAGTCCAATTTTGGTGAGCTCGTGCAAATTGTAGCCTCTTTTTCCTATTTGTAGTGGAGATGAGTGGTACCCGGTGGGGTCTTCTGCTGTTGTAGCCCATGCGCCTCAAGGTTGTGCGTGTTGTGGCTTCACAAATGCTTTGCTGCATACCTCGGTTGTAACGAGTGGTTATTTCAGTCAACGTTGCTCTTCTATCAGCTTGAATCAGTCGGCCCATTCTCCTCTGACCTCTCGCATCCACAAGGCATTTTTGCCCACAGGACTGCCGCATATTTGGATGTTTTTCCCTTTTCACACCATTCTTTGTAAACCCTAGAAATGGTTGTGCGTGAAAATCCCAGTAACTGAGCAGATTGTGAAATACTCAGACCGGCCCGTCTGGCACCAACAACCATGCCACTCTCAAAATTGCTTAAATCACCTTTCTTTCCCATTCTGACATTCAGTTTGGAGTTCAGGAGATTGTCTTGACCAGGACCACACACCTAAATGCATTGAAGCAACTGCCATGTGATTGGTTGACTAGATAATTGCATTAATGAGAAATAGAACAGGTGTTCCTAATAATTCTTTAGGTGAGTGTATACCACTATATTCCTCAATATTCGCGAATTAGCAAAGTTGCGATATTCAAGATTAATATTTGCTATTCGAATATTCACGCTCACAAACGGAAAGCCAAAACGCCAGTGTGAAAGTAGCCTTAGTGGGTGCTGAGAGGTACACCTCTGTCTCAACGTATCCATTTTTGAGATAGGAGGATTACAACATAGAGTACCCCTCCCCCGCAAATGGGGTTACACCCTAGCCTGATTGACTTCTATAAAAGTGTATATACATACATATACCTATTTATCAGATTTGAAACATAAATTAACCCTTTAACGCCTTAAGGACTTAGGACGTACCGGTACGGCATGTTTGCCGAGTCCTTAAGGACCCATGACGTACCGGTACGTCATAACTTTAAAACTACATTGCGGCGGGGGTTAATCGGAACAGGATGTCCACTGAAACCATTCAGCGGGCATCCTGTCACAATGCCGGGGGGTGTCATGTGACCCCCCCCCGCACCGGCGATCGCAGCAAACCGCAGGTCAATTCAGACCTGCGGTTTGCTGCGTTTCCGGTCCATTCGGATGAACCGGAAAAGGACGGTGATCGGAGGTGTGATTACACACCACCAATCACAGTCCGAGCATTTGGGGGCGGCGGTGCTGTCCTTGGTGCTGGCGGTGCTGTCCTTGGTGCTGATTGGTGCGGGGAGAGATGCAGGAGATTCAAACTACCGACGCTCCTCTCTCCCCTCCTCTTCCTGCTGCTGCTCCTGCACTGTCCTCACCAGCTCCTGTGATCCCCCCGTCGGCACCCATCACCCTCCTGCACCCATCACCCTCCAGGTAGGTTAGGGTCAGTGAGGGAGAGGCACGATTAGGCAGGGATAGAAGGGAGAGTTAGTTGGGGGGGGGGAAAAAACTTTATCTGATTTATTGTTTCTGGTGGTTGGGGTCCACAGCACTTAGCTGTGAGACCCTAGACCCACCTAGGAGAGCTGCCACTTGCTGACTGTGGCTGGCACTCTTAGCGTCCGCCCACTGTTAGCACATCGCCAGCCCCACCGCTGATCAGCAAGTTTTTACTTTTTTTTTTTCTAACACTTGTCCATTTTTTTTTTAAATAAAAAGTACGTGAACACCCGTGCCGCAAACACACACGCACATACAATAAAGTTTTAAACGCACGCACATACACACGCACACACACATACCCATGGCCCGCCGAACGTTCTCGGCCGAGGAGGCATACGCCCAGCTTGCCTCCGACTCCGAGAGCCCCAGTGAGGATGAGGATGACCCCACATTCCTCTTGTCATCCGCATCCTCCTCCTCATCATCTGATGACGATGAGCCCCTAAGGCGGCGGAGATGCCGCCAGGCGGAGCCAGGGGCCCCACATGATAGGGACACTGTGGCCCACACCAGTACAAGCCGCCCTGGGGCTCGTACTGGTTTCCCGGCCCACCAAATAAGCCCACCAGAGCCCCCTACCGGTGAACTTAGCTGGTGGATTTTGAGCCCGAGATTCCGTATTTTGTTGGCAATCCAGGAATCCAGATTCCCACAGTTGGCTTCACTGAAATTGAATTTTTTAGGGTTTTTTCAGTGACCCATTTGTGAATCTGATGGTGGAGCAGACGAACCTGTACGCCCAACAGTTCGTTGCTCAGCACCCGGGCTCCTTTTTGGCTAGACCCGGTGGCTGGACGCCGGTCAGTGCAGCCGAGATGACGTCCTCTACAGTATGGCCATGACACACCCCCGGTTTGAGGCCATCCGGAAATGTCTGCATTATGCAGTGATCCTGCCTATGACCGTCTGTATAAGATACAGCCGGTCATCGATCACTTCGGGGCCAAATTTGCGCAGGCCTACGTACCTGGAAGGGAGGTCGCGGTTGATGAGTCTCTTGTTGCGTTTAAGGGGAGACTCAGTTTCCGCCAATACATTCCCACTAAGCGGGCGAGGCATGGCGTGAAAATGTACAAAGTTTGTGAGAGTACCTCAGGGTACACTTACAAATTTCATGTGTACGAGGGGCGAGATTCCCGTATTGAACCCCCAGAATGTCCCCCCACTCTGGGTGTTAGCGGGAAACTCGTGTGGGACCTTATGTACCCACTGCTAGACAAGGGTTACCACTTGTACGTGGATAACTTTTATACTAGCATTCCCTTGTACAGGTCCCTTGTCGCCAGATCCACGTCTGCTTGTGGGACCGTGCAGAAAAATCAGCGCGGCCTTTCTGCCCACCCCCTCCAGGTACCTATCCCCAGGGGTGAGATCCGTGCCCTTACCAGTGGAAACCTGTTGCTGGTCAGGTATAAGGACAAGAAGGATGTCCTTATACTGTCCACAATCCACGGTAACAGCATCACCCCTGTCCCTGTGCGAGGTACCGCGGCAACGGTCCTCAAGCCCGATTGTATCGTCGACTACAATTGGTATATGGGAGGAGTTGATCTCTCTGATCAAGTCCTCAAGCCATATAATGCCATGCGCAAAATCCGGGCATGGTACAAAAAAGTTGAGGTCTACTTGGTACAGGTTGCCTTGTACAACGCTTTTGTACTATCCTGAAGCGCTGTCAGCACAGGGAAATTCCTTTAGTTCTATGAGGCAGTCCTCAAGGACCTGATCCTTTCTGACCGGGAAAGAGCAGGCCGGAGTACCTCGGGAATTGGAGGCGCCCGGATTGTCCCTGGCCAACATTTTCCAGGTGTGGTCCCCCATACTGGAAAGAAGGGACGAACCCAAAAAAGATGCAGAGTGTGTCACAGGAGGGGGATACGGAAGGACACCACCACTCAATGTGACACTTGCCCCGATCATCCGGGCCTCTGCTTTATCAATTGCTTCAGGGAGTACCACACTTCCATGGAGTACTAAATTTTTATAATCCTCAACAGTCCCCTAGAGCAGTTTTTCCCAAGCAGCGTGCCTCCAGCTGTTGCAAAACTACACCTCCCAGCATGCCCGGACAGCCTTTGGCTGTGCAGGCATGCTGGGAGGTGTAGTTTTGCAACAGCTGGAGGCACACTGGTTGGGAAACACTGCCCTAGAGAACATAAAAAACTATGGCTCTCAGACTTTGGAGACACGGAAACAATTTTTTTCCCCAAAAAATATTAGTTTTAGTGCAGGCATCCTCAAACTGCGGCCCTCCAGATGTTGTAAAACTATAACTCCCAGCATGCCCAGACAACCTACAGCTATCAGCAGGGCATGGTGGGAATTGTAGTTTTACAACATCTGGAGGGCCGCAGTTTGAGGATGCCTGCTTAGTGTCTCCAAAGTCTGAGAGCCATACATATTGGGCATTGCCGTGTCCGTAAAAATCTTCTTTATAAAAATAACATTTAACCCAACCCCCCTCCCGGATGAACAGCGTTAAAAAAAAAAAAAAACGTTTAAAAAAAAGCAATTTTTTTGTCACCTAACATTACAAAAAGTGTAATAGCGAGCGATCAAAATGTCATATGCACCCCCAATTAGTGCCAATAAAACCACTATCTCATCCTACAAAAAATGAGCCTCTACATTAGATAGTCGCCTAACAAAAAAAATAATAAACTGTAGCTCCCAGGCTATGGAGATACTAAAATAATTTTTTTTTGTTCCTAAAATGATAATATAGTGTAAAATCTAAATAAAATGTAAAATGTAGACATATTAGGTATCGCCGCGTCCGTAAGAATCTTCCCTATAAAAATAACAGCGTTAAAAATATAAAATAAAAACGGTGCCAAAACACCCATTTTTTGGCAAAATTTCCATTTGAATCCTTTTTTTCCGGTAATAAAGCAAGGGTTAACAGCCAAACAAAACTAAACATTTATTGCCCTGATTCTGTAGTTTGCAGAAACACCCCATATGTGGTCGTAAATGGCTATATAGCCACACAGCAGGGCATAGAACGAAGGCAGATTTTGATGGACTGGTTTATTTACACCATGTCCCATTAGAAGCCCCCGTGATGTAGCCTAGACTAGAAACTCCAAAAAAGTGACCCCATCTAAGAAACTACACCCCTCAAGGTATTCAAAAGTTACTTTACAAACTTTGTTAACCCTTTAGATGTTCCACAAAACTTAATAGCGAATGTAGAAACAAATTTAGAATTAAAATTTTTTGTTACCTTGCCTCAAAAAACTGTAATATAGAGCAACCAAAAATCATATTTACCCTAAAATAGTCCCAAAACAACAACCACCTTATCCCGTAGTTTCCTAGATGGGGGTCACTTTTATGGAGTTTCTACTCTAGGGGGGCAGTAGGGGGCTTGAAAGGGTACATGGTGTAAATAAACCAGTACAGCAAAATCTGCCTTCCAAAAACCATATGGCGTTCCCCTCCTTCTATGTCCTCCCGTTTGGCCAAACAGTAGTTTAGGACCACATATGGGGTGTTTCTGCAAACTACAGAATCAGGGTAACCCATATTGAGTTTTGTTTGGCTGTTAACCCTTACTTTATTACTGGAAAAAAATTATTAAAATGGAAAATTTTCCAAAAAAATCTAAATTCGAAAATTGTTTCTCCATCTGCCATTAACTCTTGTGGAACAGCTAAAGGGTTAACAAAGTTTGTAAACCCAGTTTTGAATACCTTAAGGGGTGTACTTTCTTAGATGGAGTCACTTTTTTGGAATTTCTATTCTAGGGGTGCAACGGGGGGCTTGAAATGGGACATGGTATAAACAAAACCAGACCTGCAAAATCTGCCTTGCTAAAACCATATGGCGTTCCCCTCCTTCTATGTCCTCCCGTTTGGCCAAACAGTAGTTTAGGACCACATATGAGATGTTTCTGCAAACTACAGAATCAGGGCAACCCATATAGAGTTTTGTTTGGCAGTTAACCCTTGCTTTGTTCCTGGAAAAAATGGATTATATTGGAAAATTTTCCCAAAATTTCGAAATTCTTAAATTTTATGTCCATTTGCCATGAAGTCTTGTGGAAGACCTAAAGGGTTAACAAAGTTTGTAAAATCAGTTTTGAATACCTTGAGGGGTGTAGTTTCTAAAATGGGTGGTTTCTATTACGTAAGCCTCACAAAGTGACTTCAGACCTGGACTGGTCCATAAAAAGTGGGATTTGGAAAATTTCTGAAAAATGTAAAAATTTTCTTCTAAACTTCTAAGCTATGTAACATCCCGAAAAAATAAAATGGCATTCCCAAAATGATATAAACATGAAGTAGACATATGGGGAATATAAAGTCATCACAATTTTTTGGGGTATTACCAGGTATTACAAAGGTAGAGAAACTGAAACTTTGAAATTTGCACATTTTTCCAAATTTTTGGAACCCCGGGAACCCCGCCGATCAGCTGTTTGAGAAGGCACCGGCGTCGCGGCCTTCTCACTGTTTACCGCGGGCCCACTGATGTATCAACTAGCGTGGGCGGGGCTATGCTCTGTTCACTTGAATGGAGCTTAGCCCCGCCCACGCTAGTTGATACTAGTCGTGACGTCAGTAAGCCGGCGGTAAACAGTGAGAAGGCAGCGTCGCTGCCTTCTCAAACAGCTGATCGGCGGGGGTCCCGGGTGTCGGACCCCCGCCGATCAGAAGATGATGATCTATCCAGAGGATAGAACATCAGTTAAATGAAAGTGCTGAACCCCTTTAAGGTGAAATAGGGGGTTAAATTTGTAGTTAACCACATACATTTTTGTATTAATTGTAAAGAGGAAAACATTTTGATTTCTCCATTTGCTGTGTATTCAATTCCCTGTAAACACAATTTTGATACTCTACTAAAAGCAAAACCCATTGTTCAGACACATCTTGTCATAAGGCATCATATTTTATCACTGTGTAAAGATGTTCTTCCAATACCCACGACTGGGAAATGAATTTACATGGCACAGTAGGAGAAGGATCTGAAGCAGGAAATTAGTCTGGAGAATTGGAGTGAAATAATTGAAAACACCTTCGAAGCTTCAACATAATCCTGACGATAATGTGAAAACAAAATAGAAAAACATGAAAAGGGAAAAACAAGAGGATCTTATCCCACCGTTTCTTACACAATGCCGTCTATTGCTCCTCCACTCCCTGATTGGGCCTCTGGAGATGTTGCGAGATATCCAAGCCTCAGAAAAGTACCAACGAGGTCGTTGTTTAGTCTGAAACATGACAGTACTTTTAATGATTTCATGAGAATGTTGCGGATAGATTCTCATACAGATATAGTATAGCAGTGGATGCAGTCATAAATAGTGCCCGGTTCTGTTACTAAAATGACAAGATGAAGCAATAGAGAGTAGTGTTGGGCGCGAATATTCGAATTGCGAATATTAATCGCCAATATCGGCACTTCGAGAATTTGCGAATATTTAGAATATAGTGATATATATTTGTAATTTTGAATATTCTAGATTTTTTTTCATCAGTAACCTCCCTTCTTGCTTGTGGGCCAATGAGACGGCTGCAATGTCTTTGTCTGAGCTTAGCAACATCCCTAGCAACCAATAGGAAAGCTGCCTACCCCTTACTGTATAAGAACCTCCCCAGCAGCCATTTTCTACAGTTTTTTTTTTAAGTTTTGAGAGAGAGAGAGAGCAGTGTCATTGCTGTGCTCTGTGCTTTCCACTCATTACATTAGATAGATAGATTATATATGTAATACAGATAGTTGGCGGGAGATAGTGTAGGTTATATCCTGATATAGTGTAGCTGTTGCAGTGCAGGGTGTTAGGTAGTGTGATAGGTTCTGCTGTCCATACATACATGCTACAGACATAGTGCTGTGATGTCACAACAATACTTAGTGCACCAATCAGTAATATCTACTCAGACCTGATAAAATGTGAAGTTTTACGTATTGTGCCAAAATATTTGCATCATTAGTGCCGATTAGCGCAATCGCGAATATATTGGAGCGCTCTACAGTATCTGCATATAAAGCCATTTTTAATGTTCTGCCGTGCCAACCATTTCCTCCAGTCTCAGGAAACTTCTAGCAGCTTGGAAAATGTAGCAAAAGTGAGTATTGCACGCGCATTACGCGAATATTACATTGCCGATTTTTCGCAATCAAGAAAATAATCTTGAATTTCGCTAATTTGTGAATATTTGACGAATATTCGCCCAAATATTTGTGAAATATCGCAAATTCGAATATAGCCCCTGCCGCTCATCACTAATAGAGAGAAGTAAAAAAAAGAATAGGAGGGGGTCATAAAAAAGGGGGGGGGGGTAAGATGGATGCCACATGGAACACAAGTAGTGGGTTGTCATGTTGAAGAGCCTCTAGGTGTAATGGCAACGCCCCTGTTGCTCCTAGAGGCTCATTTGCATAGATTTTTTTTTCTCAGCAATGCGGGCACATAGGTACATGGGACCAACACAGATGCCTTCAGCTGCCAAGCGCACATGAAACAGGTCAGCCAGTGTCATAGGTACAAATCTGCTGACAGATGCTCTTTAAAGGGCTTCTGTCACCCCACAAAACTCTACTGTAGTAGAGCACTGAGGCCCTCTACTACACTTGGTTAGGCCTGAAATTGGATCTCACTTGGAAGCTGGTACAGGAACATGCTGTCTGGAACCTCACCTCTGATCCTGCCGTTTTTCTTCTCCACCATAGCAATATTTTACTTTAATAAGGCAACATCTTCTCTAAAGACAACCACGTCAGATGATCTCTTTGGCCTTGTCTGCTGAAACCCTCAGCAATCTGCTATAAGCACCATGGGATGTTTTGTTTGTCCATAGAAAAATGTTATCACATGCCGGCCATTCAAATAAATGGGTGACCATGTAGTACATGAATGGGCATCAGAGTGGAGTTGGTTATACTTGTCATAGTTGGCTTAAAGGGTTTCTGTCACCCCACAAAACTCTTTTTTTTTTTTTGGATAGTTAGATTCCTCATAGCGCGATATAGGAGAATATAATAGTCTTACTTACTTTCATGCGGCCGATTCTTTATAAAACGAAGTTTTATAATATTTAAATGAGGGCTCTACCAGCAAGTAGGGCGTCTACTTGCTGGTAGCCGCAGCAGAAAACCGCCCCCTCGCCGTGTTGATTGACAGGGCCAGCCGGGATCTCCTCCTCCGGCCGGCCCTGTCAGTAATTCAAAAATCGCGCGCCTCTGGTCATTCGGCGCAGGCGCTCTGAGATGAGGAGGCTCGTCTCCTCAGCACTCCCTCAGTGCGCCTGCGCCGATGACGTCTTCTCTTTCGATGATGTCATCGGTGCAGGCGCACTGAGGGAGTGCTGAGGAGACGAGCCTCCTCATCTCAGAGCGCCTGCGCCGAATGACCAGAGGCGCGCGATTTTTGAATTACTGACAGGGCCGGCCGGAGGAGGAGATCACGGCTGGCCCTGTCAATCAACACGGCGAGGGGGCGGTTTTCTGCTGCGGCTACCAGCAAGTAGACGCCCTACTTGCTGGTAGAGCCCTCATTTAAATATTATAAAACTTCGTTTTATAAAGAATCGGCCGCATGAAAGTAAGTAAGACTATTATATTCTCCTATATCGCACTATGAGGAATCTAACTATCCAAAAAAAAAAAAATGAGTTTTGTGGGGTGACAGAAACCCTTTAAGCCAACTATGACAAGTATAACCAACTCCACTCTGATGCCCATTCATGTACTACATGGTCACCCATTTATTTGAATGGCCGGCATGTGATAACATTTTTCTATGGACAAACAAAACATCCCATGGTGCTTATAGCAGATTGCTGAGGGTTTCAGCAGACAAGGCCAAAGAGATCATCTGACGTGGTTGTCTTTAGAGAAGATGTTGCCTTATTAAAGTAAAATATTGCTATGGTGGAGAAGAAAAACGGCAGGATCAGAGGTGAGGTTCCAGACAGCATGTTCCTGTACCAGCTTCCAAGTGAGATCCAATTTCAGGCCTAACCAAGTGTAGTAGAGGGCCTCAGTGCTTAAAGGCGGAGATGTCTGAAAAGGATTTTTATACCCACCTTCTATTATTCATTACTGAGAGAGGACAGGAACACATCATTGATATTTCTGATATGGTAAAACATAAAGCCCCATCCCTTTGTGCACACCAGTTAGTGCCTATAGTCAATGTTGATCAAGGCCTCTAGGGGGCTAATGACCGAGATCGATTGTCAGTTGCTGTGCCTACATAATCCCAAGGATGTGCAAAGGACCCTGCAATTATGACGTAAATACACGTCCAGAGGTGGAAATCAGATATCTGTTAAACATCAAGCTAATTTTCTACTTTTTGACCACACTTTTTACTTTTACCATATTATTTCCCCTCACAAATCTTACAATCCTTTCATTTTGCAATCTACGTAGCTGTATGCTCCAGTGCTATAACAAATGTAAGTGGCTTCTGAAGCCATATGAATTTACATCCCTAGGAAAATAGTCAAACAATCTCTTGTTTTGTTTGACACTTGAATGCATATACGGTATCTCCAGTAACGTACATGGTGGAATGGGGTTCTGTTTACTCGCATGAGGTCAATTCTAATATTTCCCCAACAGCAGCTTTCACTTAAAAACACCACAAAAAAATACAAACAACACTTAACCTATACTTAAAGTGTATTAAGCATCCACTTAGGACACATTTTACATAGTGATGGGAATCGCTTGCCTAATTAGAAATTGTTAGAAATTGCAGCTAATCGCCTGTGCTTAGTGGTTACAGTTAGGAAGCCATTAAGGCATTGCAAGGATAATTGAACTAATTGATTACTTCCTGACTATAATGAATCGCTTCCTTTTGTCACTGAATTATATCTGTTCTGATAAATCCAATTGCAAAATGGTAACATAAAACAAATGTTGTAGTTATCACATGGCTTACTGGACAGTAATGGTGTGCAGGTTTTTACTAACCAGCAGATGCTAGTTGACCAACAGAAGATTTAAAGTGGACCTTTCACCTGGATATCTATAATCTAATTATTATACTACCTTATAGTGCATCCCCCAATGATGTCTTGGCAAAAAAAAAAAAATTCTAAAGAACCCCCCCGTTCGTCCGCTGTGGTCCCCGTATTTCTTGGCGCCTCATATGCTAATGAGGCGACTTGGTTATACTAGGCGTGGACTTGAAGTTCTCCTGGGTGCGGCTATCTTCTCCCTGGCTGCAAGGGCATCCAATCAGAGCGCCCCGGAGAAGGAGCTCCCTGGCTAAGAGCGGGGCGTTCTGATTGGATGTGCTCGCAGTCAGGGAGAAGATAACCACGCCCAGGAGAACTTTAAGTCCACGCCAAAAGATACGGGGATCACAGGGGGGACGCACTATAAGGTAGTATAATAATTTGATTATAGATATCCAGGTGAAAGGTCATCACTGGGGGACGCACTATAAGGTAGTATAATAATTTGATTATAGATATCCAGGTGAAAGGTCCTCTTTAATGGACTCCATTTGGGCAACTTTTTGACACAAATTTGGAGCAGCTACCAAAATGTTAAAGAATTCCCAGCATCCAGAAGATACTTTGAAAATCGCACAATCACTAGATGAAGAGCTCAAGTTATGACGGTACTCTGTGTCTCTGTTGTGGCATGGAAAAGCCCATTTTGAGCCTTAGCAATGATTCTGTTTACATAACTGTGGAGACTTGCTCAACATTGACTGTGTTATGTAAACGGAAGACAGAGGAGCGTTCCTAAGGCTCAAAATGGGCCACTTTAGAGCTATTTTTGTAATACAAATGTACGATTTCAGTAACTAAAGTATATTACAAAAACGGTCTGCATCACTGCCCCTATAAATAACACAAATAAAAAAAAAGAATGACAGTTCCACTTTAAGCAACTTGAATACAAGGATTGCTGTGAAGTGTAGTTTAATGGTGATATCAGTGAGAGAGGAAGTAGCTAGCTCCTTCTACATGGATTACAGTAGACATACAAATAGCTAGCAGTCTGGGATATGACAGAAGTACAACGATTGAACAGTTTTTTTTATTGTAATCATTTAAAGAGGTTGTCATTGTTAATGAACATAAACAGTAAAAGGCAAGCAAGGTATTAAAATATTTTAAAAAAGTTATACTCACTTCTCTGAACCCTGCTCCAGTCCTCCCCATTGATGCAGTCATGACTGTGGCCAGTGATTGGCTGCAGCAGTGCCAAGTGGTATACAGGCAAGTCACTACTGCAGTCAATAGTGATGAGTGAAGTCAGCTTTGGATGCTACATCCGAAGTTGCTTTGCGTGTGACTTTGCTTAATAACTTAGGTACTTTATTTTTAAAGTGGAATACCCGAGTTTGGTTCAAAGTTTTAAAGTGGTTTTCCACTTTTAAAAATCAACTACCGAAGTTATTGAACTAAGTCTCATGCGACTTCGCAAATAACTGACTTTGGCTCATCGGAGCCCATACATTTTAATACTGTATGGAGACGGATCTCTGTACAGTATTTATCCGAAATTTTGAACGATGCGACTTTGGATATAGCATCTGAAGCTCACGTTGCTCATTACTAGCAGATCCATGCAGTGGCACTGGAGGGGGTTCAGAATGGGGAGTATAACTAGAAGTGTAGCTAGTTCCCACTGCCAGGAACCCCTCCATTCCTCAGTATGACGGGGGTCACTGCGCTAAATGCTGTGGCTCTACCTTCTTCACAGTGATTCTCTGCATATCGATGCTCCAGGTCATAGCTACACTGAGAACTAATACTCCGGCCATTCTCTTAAACAGACCTGTGTACTAATCGCCTACACAGTGGGAGGTCAGGAGCGACGCTGTCCAGGAGAAATTGTGAAGGCACCCCAGATTCTTCATTTTGTGGACTTGGGGGAAGAGGTACCAGAGGTCGGACCCCACGGTCAGAATTCTATGGTACAGCCTACCAAATGGGAGTACACCCCTTTAAAATTCACTCTAAGCACCATTCAGAGAATAAAGTATAACTCGTGCTTCCGAGGCTCAGCTCCATGTAGAACATTTAGAGCTTGTTAAACACATAGAGAGCCAGATACTCTGGAATAAAGGGGAAAAAATGAGAACAAGAAGTAAATGCTAAAAAAAAAAATCAATTTATAATGAAGCCGACGGCTGCGGAGAGGTAGGTAAAGTGGAAATAAATGGAAACATTACAGAGAGAAGATGCTTCTCCGACGTTTCATTTGCACTTCATCATCTGAGTCTGAGTCCCACAAAAGCAATCTGTACAGTATAATTGTACGGGATGTTGGCCGGGAAGATGGTACCTGCCGTGTGTACAGGGGTCAGTAACACACGCTATAAAACCTGTGACATTTCATCCTTGATACAAACCCCAATATAATCTCATCTGAAGTTATTGGAGTTGTGACAAGATTATAATCTATCCCTCTGTCCACAGAATAGAAACATAGAATGTGTCGGCAGATAAGAACCATTTGGCCCATCTAGTCTGCCCAATATACAGAATAATATGGATAGGTCATAAAGGTCTGATTCAAGCAGTCGTAATCCCACCAATCCTGTCCTACTGTAGGAATGGAGCCCTGCTATCTCCAGCAGTACCATAGAGATGAACGGAGCGGCAGTACACATACATGACCACCGCTTCATTTATAAGTGGGCAAAAGACCCCTATTCTCTGATCAGTGGAGGTCCCGGTGGTCAGACCCTCACTGACTTATCCTGTAGGTAGGGGAAAAGTGTTAATCTTGGCACAGCCCTATTTTACTAGACAAAACATTGCGTGCTCTTTATAAAGGTGAGGAAGGCTTCATGCAAATTAAAGGGGATGTTCAGGATTAGTAAAAGGGGCATCTTCCAGAAACAGCACAACTCAATGGGACTTAAGTGCTATACCAGACACAGCCAGCAGACAAGAGTGGCACTGTTTCTGGGGAAAAAAAGCAGACCTCAATGGAAAAAGGTTGGCCATACCGTAAAAATACAAAAACACTATGTAAAGCTGGTTATTATATTTTCCAGTCTACTCAAAAATCAGAGCTGATACTTAGAAAAATGTGCTGCCTGTTAAAGGGGTTATCCAAAGTATAAAACATAAACCCCAATGCCCGGGCCCCTCATATAGATTATACTAACCCCGCTCCCCGGCACCCCCTTTGCTCTTGATCCCAGCATGGTTGCCGCGATGCTAGTGAGGCTCGTCCCCGCTGCGGCCGGCTATTGCTGTTGCTGTTATGTTATGATCCACGCGATGGGGAGATGCAGCAGCAGCCGTTAGAGGATCAGATAAGACGCGGGTGCCAGATTCCAGGACTGAATTTGTTACCTAGCTACATAGGTTGTAAAACAGACACAGGTCCATCAAGTTCAACCTTTCTCAGATCAATTATACAGCATTAATTATTAAATTAATTATAGTCCTCGATGCCCTTGGATATTAGATAAGCATCTTGACCATTTATAATAGCTGACATAGTATCTGCCATGACTGTCTCTTGGGGTAAAGCATTCCATAGTATCTCTACTCTAACCGTAAAGAATCCTTTTCCCTCTGGTCCTTTGTAAAGCCCTAGGAATGAATAAATCCTGTCCTAGTTCTTTGTACTGACCACAGGTGAATTTATATACAGTACAGACCAAAAGTTTGGACACACCTTCTCATTCAAAGAGTTTTCTTTATTTTCATGACTATGAAGGCATCAAAACTATGAATTAACACATGTGGAATTATATACATAACAAACAAGTGTGAAACAACTGAAAATATGTCATATTCTAGGTTCTTCAAAGTAGCCACCTTTTGCTTTGATTACTGCTTTGCACACTCTTGGCATTCTCTTGATGAGCTTCAAGAGGTAGTCCCCTGAAATGGTCTTCCAACAGTCTTGAAGGAGTTCCCAGAGATGCTTAGCACTTGTTGGCCCTTTTGCCTTCACTCTGCGGTCCAGCTCACCCCAAACCATCTCGTTTGGGTTCATGTCCGGTGACTGTGGAGGCCAGGTCATCTGGCGCAGCACCCCATCACTCTCCTTCATGGTCAAATAGCCCTTACTTTCAAAGTTTTCCCAATTTTTCGGCTGACTGACTGACCTTCATTTCTTAAAGTAATGATGGCCACTCGTTTTTCTTTACTTAGCTGCTTTTTTCTTGCCATAATACAAATTCTAACAGTCTATTCAGTAGGACTATCAGCTGTTTATCCACCTGACTTCTCCTCAACGCAACTGATGGTCCCAACCCCATTTATAAGGCAAGAAATCCCACTTATTAAATCTGACAGGGCACACCTGTGAAGTGAAAACCATTTCAGGGGACTACCTCTTGAAGCTCATCAAGAGAATGCCAAGAGTGTGCAAAGCAGTAATCAAAGCAAAAGGTGGCTACTTTGAAGAACCTAGAATATGACATATTTTCAGTTGTTTCACACTTGTTTGTTATGTATATAATTCCACATGTGTTAATTCATAGTTTTGATGCCTTCAGTGTGAATCTACAATTTTCATAGTCATGAAAATAAAGAAAACTCTTTGAATGAGAAGGTGTGTCCAAACTTTTGGTCTGTACTGTATGTAAATTAGATTACCTCTAAGGCGTCTTCTTTCCAAGCTGAACAAGCCCAATTTTTTAAGCCCCTCATTATGACCGCTTCCACCCCATGAATCATCTGGTCGTCTATCTCTGAAACCTTTCTAGATCTCCTACATCCTATAAACGAAATTCCAAATTCAAGATGTTGCCTTACACGGGCGAGAACAAAAGGATCAGGCGACAATATTAACTTCCCCCGATCCTTCTCTCCCCCAACATCATCTGTCAAGGGACAGTAGGGATCTCCCCAGACACATTAGACCCAACAATACACTAATGTGTATGGGGGCCTTAACACAGATCCTCGTGGTACCTCGCTGCTGACTTACGCCCATTTGGAGTATGTACCATTTACAACGACTCTGTGCTTTCTGTTAATTTCACATATTTTACAGAACAATGAGTTTTATTACATTACATTCCCTGCTCTATCTATAGGATACCGTTATATAATATGATTGATGGTGGAGAATACTGCTACCCAGGACTCCCACTGTACAGCTTATCAGCACTATTTTACAACCTAGAAATACCGCACAAGTCTTCACTTCATCCGATTGCTGTACCCACGGTTCTTGTTTGTGCCATGAACGAATTATTTCACTTCATGCAAATCAGAGCATATCACTGGGGAAATGTAAATCCATCACACGTCTTGCCTGGTCATGCAGCTAATGGTAATTATAAGTGTTACATCAGCTGATAGTTCCTGGTTATGTGAATTTTATATAGCATTCCTGGCTCCCCAGCTGCTTTCTACTCGTCTGCCCCAGCATGTCAATGGATGCTAGGACTAGTAGTTCCCATTGACTTAAGAAATAGCATTTGGGTAGCTAGGAAGTCATGTTCTGTACCTTCCATGACCCATGCCAACATACTTTAATAAATGATACTAATTAACCCCTTAAAAGGGTTCTCTGGGAATAATGATAATGTCCCCAGCCAGCTTTGGTAAACAGAAGATTCACACTTACCTGCCCCCCACTGCTCAGGTTCTCCGTGCTGCTTCCCGTCTGCATCCTCCACAGCATGGTCCCATGCCCTGCTGCAGCCAATCACTGCCTTCAGCGGTAACGTGGTTCTTTACTCCCTGCCTACCCGAAGCCATAACTTTTTTGCTTTTTCCATTCTCATAGCTGTATGAGGGTTTGTTTTTTGAGAGCTAAGTTATACTAAGTGCCATATTATACTGCATACAAAGTAGCAGATGATAAACCCATAAATGATTACCAGACCGCTATGAATCAATGTCAATTTATTACATGATTCCCAAAAACATATATAACATACATGATTAAAAAAGGGGTATGGGTGCAGGGAAAAGGCGACATCATCTGGAGGAAGAATACAGCAGATACAGAGTTCATGTATACGTCCATGTGCTTAAATACACCCCCAGACGAAGGTTTCCCGAAACGCGCGTCGGGGCTGGTGCCATCCTGGAGGGAGCACAGCATGGGTAATTGGTCTCTGTCCAATTGACTGTTATGTGATATGTTTGCACTTGCACTTTATTGTATTTAAAGGGAGTCTATCATCAAAGTTTCACCTTTTTAACCCTTCCCATAGCTTTCTAGCAGCCTTACAGTTAATAAAAACGTTACCTTTATGAGAAATCCTGGACTTATAAAACCGGCAAAAAAACATCTTAGTAGCATATGCAAATGAGGGCTCGCTTCCCCCCGCCGATTCTTTCCCTCTGCCCGCCCATCTACTTACTTCTTGTTATGCCGAGATCCCGCACCTGTGCACTCAGTCCGTCGGCCGGCGCATGCGCACTGCGATGCCTATTCCTTGTACGGCATCACAGTAATTAATGCACATGCGCCGATGGACCGCCTCCTTTGTGGTGTTTTCGCGCCGTTAGCTTACGGCCGACGGACTGAGTGCGCAGGCGCGGGATCTCGGTGAAACAAAAAGTAAGTAGATGGGCGGTTAGAGGGAAAGGATGGGCGGGCAGAGGGAAAGAATGGGCGGGGGGAAGCGACGATAAGGCTGAGCTAGCTGAGCACCTATGAGGGTAACCTCTTGGAATAATATGGATTTCTGCACAAATTGGTCATAAAATGTGATCTGATCTTCATCTAAGTCACAACAATAGCCAATCACAGTCTACTTAAACTAATATCATATGAAGAATTAAATGTTACCATGTTTTTATTGAACACACCATGTAAACATTCACAGTGCAGGTGGAAAAAGTATGTGAACCCCTAGACTAATGACATCTCCAAGAGCTAATTGGAGTGAGGTGTCAGCCAACTGGAGTCCAATCAATGAGATGAGATTGGAGGTGTTGGTTACAGCTGCCCTGCCCTATAAAAAACACACACCAGTTCTGGGTTTGCTTTTCACAAGAAGCATTGCCTGATGTGAATGATGCCTCGCACAAAAGAGCTCCCAGAAGACCGACGATTAAGAATTGTTGACTTGCATAAAGCTGGAAAGGATTATAAAAGCATCTCCAAAAGCCTTGCTGTTCATCAGTCCACGGTAAGACAAATTGTCTATAAATGGAGAAAGTTCAGCACTGCTGCTACTCTCCCTAGGAGTGGCCGTCCTGTAAAGATGACTGCAAGGGAACAGCACAGACTGCTCAATGAGGTGAAGAAGAATCCTAGAGTGTCAGCTAAAGACTTACAAAAGTCTCTGGCATATGCTAACATCCCTATTAGCGAATCTACAATACGTAAAACACTAAACAAGAATGGATTTCATGGGAGGATACCACAGAAAAAGCCACTGCTGTCCAAATAAAACATTGCTGTGGACAGATGAAACCAAAGTTGAGTTGTTTGGAAGAAACACACAACACTATGTGTGGAGAAAAAGAGTCACAGCACACCAACATCAAAACCTCATCCCAAATGTGAAGTATGGTGGAGGGGGCATCATGGTTTGGGGCTGCTGGCCTGGACGGATTGCTATCATCGAAGGAAAAATGAATTCCCAAGTTTATCAAGACATTTTGCAGGAGAACTTAAGGCCACCTGTCCACCAGCTGAAGCTCAACAGAAGATGGGTGTTGCAACAGGACAACGACCCAAAGCATAGAAGTAAATCAACAACAGAATGGCTCAAACAGAAGAGAATACGCCAGAGTCCTGACCTCAACCCGATTGAGATTCTGTGGCATGATCTCAAGAAAGAATTCACACCAGACATCCCAAGTTCTGTAAAGAGGAATGGTCAAGAATTACTCCTGACCGTTGTGCACGTCTGATCTGCAACTACAAGAAATGTTTGGTTGAAGTTATTGCTGCCAAAGGAGGTTCAACCAGGTATTAAATCCAAGGGTTCACATACTTTTTCTACCTGCACTGTGAATGTTTACATGGTTTGTTCAATAAAAACATGGTAACATTAAATTCTTTGTGTGTTATTAGTTTCAGCAGACTGTGATTGTCTATTGTTGTGACTTAGATGAAGATCAGATCACATTTTATGACCAATTTGTGCAGAAATCCATATCATTCCAAAGGGTTAACATACTTTTTCTTGCAACTGTATATGTATTTTCCACTTATGAGAGCATATTAGTTAGTGAATACAGAATCCTGTAGTTGGGGCAAGATAATTGGTTTTATACAATGTAGCAGGAAGCTGGAAAAAAAATTCCAAATGGGCTAGAATTGGAAATAGAATTGTCACGGCCATGGCTATGACCGTGACTCCTGAACCGCATGCGGTTGTCAGCGGTTTTCATTGGTGTTCAATCACAGGTGAGGGCTGTGGTATTGGCCTCACCTGTGGTTGCCGCTGGCAACAGTATGTATGTGGCAGCGTAGCAGGCTGAGCTGTGCCATGCAGCTCGCTACGCTGCGCATGCGGTTTTGTGTGTGATGTGTGGATGTGTGCACTGTGTTTTATGTTATTGTGTGCACGTTCCCTTTAAGTGGTGTTTTCCCTTCCCTGGTGTTGGAAGGGTTAATCCCCTTCCTAGTGTGTGTGCACTGGGTGTGTCCGACTGTGGGGTGTGGCTTCTTGGCCTATAAAGCCTCACTGCTTTTGCAGGCCTTCAGGTTGCTTCAGCCATGCTTAGCTGAGAGCAGCCTCATGTATTTATTACCTGCCAGTAAGAGCCACCCCTGTGGTCATAAACCTTAATGTCATAACCATAATGTCGCTTTAAGTTATTTCTAGTTATGTGAGATGTCCGTGTGATGTTTTATATGTGATTTTGTGCAGCTATGGATCTGGGTCCCTGTGTGGGGATGCGTTTGTGATCTGCACCCTGCTAACACAGGGATCCAGTCAGCAAGGCTGTGGCAGGTAGGTGGAACTCTTTGTTCACCTGCCATATCCATAGAGCTGTTTATGTCTCCCCTTTTCCTGCAGCTTGGCCGTTGAGACTCCTGCTCCTCCGTGTCTAGGAGGAGTGGGCTTGTCTTACTTAGCTCCTAGGTGAGGGTCATCTTGAGGGCTAGCAGGGACTTTTAGGTTCCGGAGCATGGGCCCTCCTACCATCAAGGTTGGCTCATGTAGCTAGGAGCCAGGGTCAGGTTAGGGATGCGTTTAGGAGGTGACCTGCTCCCTAATCCTGTCTTCATGGCCAAGCAGCCGTAACATCACCAGGCTTCACACGGCTGAGGATTTCCCCCATCCTCAGCCGTGACAGTATGACCACAGTCGCTTCTTACGTGGCGCTCCCTCGAAAGAGGGTAAAGCATGCACTGCTGTCTACGGATGGGGTGCATGCGCGTTCTCCGGAGGGAGAGCGTTATGGGGCTTTCACCATTTACGGCGCGGTGAGTGGCATTCCCAGCTCACCGTTGTCCGTGTTGGTGTCCCCTTTTTGTTTGTCTTTCCCCTCCCCCCCTCCCATTGTTTCTTATGCCTCACCAACTATCCCCTTTTGTTGTTGGGAGGGGCTTTGAGGGGTGGGAGTATGCATCCCTCGAAAGAGGGGGAAGCATGTACCGCCCTCTGCGGAAGGGTTACATGCGCGCTCTTCGGAGGGAGAGCGTTCTGGGGGTTTCGCCTCTGACGGCGCGGTGAGTGGGGTTTCCCCGCCTTCCCTTCACCGTTGCCTCGTTTGGCGTCCCCCTGATTTTATAGCACTAGGGTGTTTGTTTGGTGTGCGAGTTGCACACCTTCGAAAGAGGGTGCAGCATGCAGTGCCATATCCTTGTGGCCTGCATGCGCGTTCTCCGGAGGGAGAGCGTTCCTGGGGGTTCTCCGTTAACGGCACGGTTGGTGGCTTATTCCCCGCCACCTTACCTTCCGTGTCCGTGTTGGGGATCCCTCGTCCCTCTCCATGTTCCCATCTCTGGTCGTCTGCTGGCAGCACTCCGTAAGTGGTCCGGCTGTGTGCTGGTTAGGAGTGTCTGCTGGCAGCGACTGGAGTGGGGACGTGAGTGGAGAGTCCCCTCGTCCATCTCTCAGTGGTTCTTTTCTCTTTGTTGCTGGTGCGGGCTGCAGTCCTCGTCGGACTGGCTAGTGTGAGCCGGGAGAGGATGCAGTTGACAGCGACCCCTTTTTAGAACCGGCACTGAGAGTGGACGTCCCCTTCTCCTATCCCCTTGTCTGAGTCCCTCACGTGTCTTTTTTTGGTGGGGGGGCTTTGAGGGGTGGGAGTGTCACGGCCATGGCTATGACCGTGACTCCTGAACCGCATGCGGTTGTCAGCGGTTTTCATTGGTGTTCAATCACAGGTGAGGGCTGTGGTATTGGCCTCACCTGTGGTTGCCGCTGGCAACAGTATGTATGTGGCAGCGTAGCAGGCTGAGCTGTGCCATGCAGCTCGCTACGCTGCGCATGCGGTTTTGTGTGTGATGTGTGGATGTGTGCACTGTGTTTTATGTTATTGTGTGCACGTTCCCTTTAAGTGGTGTTTTCCCTTCCCTGGTGTTGGAAGGGTTAATCCCCTTCCTAGTGTGTGTGCACTGGGTGTGTCCGACTGTGGGGTGTGGCTTCTTGGCCTATAAAGCCTCACTGCTTTTGCAGGCCTTCAGGTTGCTTCAGCCATGCTTAGCTGAGAGCAGCCTCATGTATTTATTACCTGCCAGTAAGAGCCACCCCTGTGGTCATAAACCTTAATGTCATAACCATAATGTCGCTTTAAGTTATTTCTAGTTATGTGAGATGTCCGTGTGATGTTTTATATGTGATTTTGTGCAGCTATGGATCTGGGTCCCTGTGTGGGGATGCGTTTGTGATCTGCACCCTGCTAACACAGGGATCCAGTCAGCAAGGCTGTGGCAGGTAGGTGGAACTCTTTGTTCACCTGCCATATCCATAGAGCTGTTTATGTCTCCCCTTTTCCTGCAGCTTGGCCGTTGAGACTCCTGCTCCTCCGTGTCTAGGAGGAGTGGGCTTGTCTTACTCAGCTCCTAGGTGAGGGTCATCTTGAGGGCTAGCAGGGACTTTTAGGTTCCGGAGCATGAGCCCTCCTACCATCAAGGTTGGCTCATGTAGCTAGGAGCCAGGGTCAGGTTAGGGATGCGTTTAGGAGGTGACCTGCTCCCTAATCCTGTCTTCATGGCCAAGCAGCCGAAACATCACCGGGCTCCACACGGCTGAGGATTTCCCCCATCCTCAGCCGTGACAAGAATTGGTTTAAGCGTGCTACATATATTGTTTTTCTTGTGTTTTAATAATTTTAAAAAATAAACAATTTGGATGGATTTTTTTCTTTGCATCGCCATCTTCTGACCCCCCATAGCTTTTTTTATAGTTACGTCTACGTTGCTGTGTGAGGGCTCATTTGTTGCAGAGCAATCTGTAGTTTCATTGATAAAATTTTGATGTATGTATGACTTTAGTATCGATCAATTTGATTGTGATTTCTGTTATGGAATACACTGTATAGGAGAAATACCTTTATATTTTAATAGTTTAGGCATTTTAGGATGTGGCAAAGGTTATGATCTTTATTTTTTTTTATTATTATTATTTTTATTTATTTTTTTAATCTGGGAAAAGGGAATGATTTTATTTTTATATATATATTTTTAGTCTTTTATATCTTCAAAAACTTTTTTGCACTTATTTTAAGTCCCCCTAGAGGACTTGAACATGTGATTCTTTGATAACTTCTCCATAGACTGCAATGATTTAACATTGCAGCCTATTGGAGATTAACTGTGTTGGGCTTGCTGAATTTCTACGTCCAATCCTTTTGTTATCCTGGGAAATAAGCCATCTCCAGAGGTGTCCCGCAGCAGCTTTCTCCTCTCTCCCTATTTAATACACATTTATGCTTGGCCGAAACAGGCATGCATGTAATTGGGGGAGTAGCGAGAGATAGCTTTCAGCTATTGAAGGTGTAATTCTTCATCAACATGCTATGCTTCTATGTCTACAGTATGGACTACTGGAATTAAGTAAAAGCAGCAGTAGGACAGGAGATCCAGAGATATGCAGTGAATGGCTTCTCACTGTGGGGTTCTGTGACCCCTGCCAATATACAGATCAAAGGTCAAACCCACTGAAGTGCTAGCAGTGAGAAAGATAAAATAGAGCTTTTAACATGGAAATCCTCCTTGAAAAAAAAAAACGTTGAAAACTGTTGACTTGAAACTGTAATTTATTTTTTTTAAAGCATTTCCTGCTGCTCTATGACATTGTCTGCCTACCTTTAAGTCTTCTGAAACAATGACTCCTAAATCCCTTTCCTCAGATACTGAGGGGCAGTTGCTCTCTTACTCCCTCTCTAGCATTGCAGTGGAAGTACAAGTATCAAAAATCAGCTGTTAAAAGGGTTTTCCGGGACCTTTATGTTAATCACCTATCCTTTAAAGAGGTGCCTACAAGTAAAAATATTTGAAGAAGATGAGACCTGCACTGCTGAGGTCCTTGTAGTAAGACAACTGCTTTAATAGAAAGTCTTTGCAGTATACCGAATATGGGCTCATTCAGACGACCATAATTATGTGGTCCTTTGAATGAGCCCTATGACATATTTTTACTTGTATCTATGGAGAAATCTATGGCACACCAAAAAGTTCTTTTCAAGTGATGCTTTAATCCATAATGTGTAATTTCACATCATTTTGTACAGAATTACCATCCAGAAGGGTGTGCAGGTCTCATCTTCTTCAAATATTTTTACTTGTAGGCACCTCTTTAAAGGATAGGTGATTAACATAAAAGGTCCCGGGAAAACCCTTTTAACAGCTGATTTTTGGTACTTGTACTTCCACTGCAATGCTACAGAGGGAGTAAGAGAGCAGCTGCCCCAGTGATGTAATGAGAAAAACTACATAAGTGCCTTACATTTACGGTAGGCCGCAGGAGCCTATCTAACCTTGGTCTCCATGTGACCCTTTTGAGAATTTTTTGTCTGGGGTGGAATTGCCATTGGGAAGAACCTGTCACATAATTTATTCATCTTTATGGTTTATTTCAACAAGATTTCTCCTTCTTGTCCTGAATTAGCCCCTTACTGAAATATGTTCTGTATAGAGCCACACCCTAACTCTACATCTTCAAGAAGATTTACAGAGCCTACGGGATGTTATCAGAAGAGGAAACTGCGATGCATATGAAGACTGTCAGTCCGCATTAGCTGTAGAGCAGTAGTCACGTCTTATATCACATGGAGACGGATACGTATACCCCATGAATATTGCTTGCTTCGTCCATTCTCTGGCACATATGGTGCACTCTCCATACACGCCCAATTCCAACATAAACCAGAAGCCACACTTGACAATGATTACAGTAGAGATGCTCCTCTGTGGTGCAGCACGGTGTGGTAAATCACAGGCAGGGAGATTTTTGTAACGCATCAGATACATGCTGAGTATTTGATGGAATTTTACATAGAAATCCTGAGAGGAAGCCAAGTGGAATAAAAAAAAAATTCATAAGAGAAAAAAAAGAACAAAAAAATTAAAGTTCCTGTGCAATGTGCATTAGGTGTTTTATGATTTTAGTGTTTTAATACAAGTATATCTTGTATGCAATCCATCACGTCTTCAAATGAACAAGGCAAACATAGCAGAGCTGGAGAGGGTTCAGAGGAGGGCAACTAAAGTAATAACTGGAATGGGTTGACTACAGGTCCCAGAAAGATTATCAAAATTAGGGTTATTCACTTTAGAAAAAAGATAACTGAGGGGAGATCTAATTACTATGTATAAATATATCAGGGGTCAGTACAGAGATCTATCCCATCGTCTATTTATCCCCAAGACTGTGACGAGGGGACATCCTCTGCGTCTGGAGGAAAGAAGGTTTGTACACAAACATAGAAGAGGATTCTTTACGGTAAGAGCAGTGAGACTATGGAACTCTCTGCCTGAGGAGGTGGTGATGGTGAGTACAATAAAGGAATTCAAGAGGGGCCTGGATGTATTTCTGGAGTGTAATTGTCACAAATTAGCGGGTGTGAACCCACTGTGCTACGAGTCCCACCTCCTCTAAGGGCGTTGTCAAAGTGAACCCCTCAATTCTTCACAGTACCCCTGATGGTGGGGATAGACCTCTTGAGGAGGATAAGCACACAAGGCAGCTGGTCCAGGCGGTGCAGGACCGAAGGATGAGGCAGAAGCGAAGTCAGACAGGCAAAAGGTCAGGGCAGGCGGCACAGGTACAGGTCAGGCAATCCGTATCAGCAATAGGAGAGTCAAGGCAAACAGACAGGGATCATACGGGTAGCAGAATCCAGGAACACAAGTACGAGTCAGGAACACAGGAACAAAAGTGGTTATCAGGAACCTTTTCAGAGCACAAGGACATTGACGCTGAGGCATCTGGGAAGGGGGCTGAGCCACTTATATATGCACAGGAGGGCTAGGACAGGTCAGCGAGGTCGCATGACCTAAGCCTCAAAGCCCAGGAAGTGACGCACGCCGGCCCTTAAGGAAGTGCAGCAGGAACAAACAGCAAGCATGCTGTGGCCAGTGCTGAGAGCTAACTGTGGAGCGGATGCAGAACAACAGCAACCACACAGACAGAGCCCAAGACTGCAGCTGTGAAATGGGAAGCACCGGCCACAGATTCTGTAGTTTACAGAAACACCCCATATGTGGTCTTAAACTGCTGTACGGGCACACGGCAAGGCGCAGAAGGAAAGGAACGCCAGATGGGATCATTTTAATCTGCCATGTCACATTTGAAGCCCCCCTGATGCACCCCTAGAGTAGAAACTCCAAAAAAAGACCCTATTTTCGAAACTACGGGATAAGGTGGCAGTTTTGTTGGTACTATTTTAGGGTACATATGATTTTTGGTTGCTGTATATTACACTTTTTGTGAACCAAGGCAACAAAAAATAGCTGTTTTGGCACCGTTTTTATTTTTTTGTTATTTATAGTGTTCATCTGACAGGTTAGGTCACGTGGCATTTTTATAGAGCAGTTTGTTACGGACGAGACAATACCAAATATGACTTTTTTTGTTGTTGTTTGTTTCAATTTTACATGTTTCCATATTCTGAAAGCCATAGTTTTTTAAAATTTTGGGCGACTGTCTTATGTAGGGGCTCATTCTTTTCAGTATGAGATGACAGTTTGATTGGTACTATTTTAGGGTGCATATTACTTTTTGATCGCTTGGCATTACCCTTTTTGTGATGTAGGGTGACAAAAAATAGCTTTTTTGACACACTTTTTATTTTTATTTTTTTACGGTGTTCATCTGAGGGGTTAGGTCATGTGATATTTTTATACAGCAGGTTCCTATGGACACGGCGATACCTAATATGTATACTTTTTTTTATTTATTTAAGTTTTACACAATAACAGCATTTTTGAAACAAAGAAAAATCATGTTTTAGTGTCTCCATATTCTGAGAGCCATAGTTTTTTTTTATTTTTTGCGAGATTGTCTTAGGTAGGGTCTAATTTTTTGAGGGATGAGATGACGGTTTGATTGGTATGATTTCGGGGTGCGTATGACTTTTTGATCGCTTGGTATTACACTTTTTGTGATGTAAGATGACAAAAAAAAATGGCTTTTTGACACCGTTTTTATTTTTATTTTTTTACCGTGTTCACCTGAGGGGTTAAGTCATGTGATATTTTTATAAAGCAGGTCGTTACGGACGCGGCAATACCTAATATGTATACTTTTTTTTTTTATTTAAGTTTTTAAAAAAATCATGTTTTAGTGTCTCCATAGTCTAATAGCCATAGCTTTTTCAATTTTTTGGGAGATTGTCTTAGGTAGGTGCTCATTTTTTGCGGGATGAGGTGACGGTTAGATTGCTACTATTTTGGGGGGCATATGCCTTTTTTTTAGCACAGTTTTTATTTTTAAAAAATTGATAGTGTTCCTCTGTGGGGTTAGGTCATGTGATATTTTTATAGAGACGGTCGATACGGACGCGACGATACCTAATATGTCTACTTTTATTTTTTTCCCTATTGAAAAAATTATTTTTTACTTTATTTTGGGAAAAGGACGCTTTTTTTTAATTTTACTTGAAACTTTAAATTTTTTTGTAAAACTTTCTTTTTACACTTTATTTTTTGTCCCACTCTGGGACTTCAACTTTTGGGGGTCTGATCCCCTTTACAATGCATCACAATACTTCCGTATTGTGATGCATTGGCTGTAAGTGTATTACACACTGTAATACACTTACAGCCTGCTTCCTGTGAGATACAGGGGGCTGGATCTCATTTGGCCCTCGCGCTGCGCTTCCTCCACACATCCCATGTGCCGTGGTCAGCGCTGACCGCAGCACATCAAAGGTTAATGCGCTGGCATCTGTGTCTTCACCGATGACGGCGCATACAGCAGGGGTCCGGCTATCAGTGACTGCCGGATCCCTGCCGCTGATCGGGCGGGCGCAGCTCCTGCACCCACCTGATCAGCCCGCAGTAATAGTACGGCACTGGGCGGCAAGTCACGTCCCGCTGCGCCGTACTATTACGGCGATGGTCGGGAAGGGGTTAAGGGTCCATTCACACGTCCGCACTTTGGGTCCGGATCCGTTCCGCAATTATGCGGAATGGGATTCATTTTCAATGGGGACGGAAAAGATGCGGACAGCACACAGTGTGCTGTCCGCATCCGCATTTCCAGTCCCCAGCCCCGAACTCCCGGTCCGCGTCTCCACAAAAAAAATAGAACATGTCCTATCACAAAGAAATCTGCTTTGTGATGAATTACTTTGTCAAGAAGCGCGTTTCTTTGTAAGTAGTGGGTGCAATAACAGGAAACAGCGATTGCGCCGCTCCCCGTCATTGTACCCCTCAGATGTCGCGTTCATCACTGATCGCGGCATCTGACATTAACATTAAGGTCTATAATTAAAAAAATACAATAAAATCATATCTCATCCATTTGATCGCAAAGAGACCTGCCGCTGCCATCTTGATTGAAGATCCAGCGCAAAATCTCGCGTGACGCATGAAGCGGGATCTTCAATCAAGATGGCGGCGGGCTCTTTGCACTCAAACGGATGAGGTGAGTATGATTATTATTATTTTTTTTACCCCATTTTAGGGAAAATTAATTTGTTGCTACGAAGCGCGAGGAAATTCGACTTCGAGATGATTCGAATTTTCACTCAACACTGAGTGCTCTTTCACACAAGCGTGTCCTTTGCGGGAATCACGCTCCGTGTGAGAGAGGGGTTGTGCGGTCTGGCTTGATAATGCTGTGTGCCTCTGCGTGACCTTTCTGTAACGAAATCGTACTGACAGCTTTACGTTGGCAAATTTCGGGCATCTAAAATCCGCCCCATAGGAACACCTCGACTTCATTTGCAATTTAACATGGGGGTTAACATTAGCCCCGCCCATTTTCTGGCCCAGGGCAGCCTAATTTAGTCAGAACTGTCTCTGAAAATCAGGGATAGTTCCATCAAATTTGGGACAGTTGGCAACTATGTGATCCCATTTTAAATGTGGCCAGGATAGTGTTGTACCTAAAGAAAAAAAAAACACTCACCTGCTCCCTGCCACTCCGTTCCAGCACCGAGGGCCTGTCCAGCTCTCCTTCAAGTCTCTGGCATGTACATTTCCATACTGGGCATATGCACTGCTGCAGCCATTCACCGGCCTCAGCGGTGATGTGTCCCCAAGCGACATGTGATCTAGCAGTGAAGCCAGCGAATGGCTGCAGTGGCGCACTTGACAACGTCCAGAAGTTTAGACCCTAGGGACCACTGAACTGGCCCTTGGCGCTGGATCGGAGTGGCGGAGAATAGGTGAGTGTGTGAGTTTTTTTTTTCCTTTAGGTACTTTAGAGCACAGTCCTGGCCACAAGTAAAATTGAGCTAAAAGCTGAAAAACCCGTTCTGAAAGGGACACCTTTTCTCATTTCCACAGTGTTAAACCTCCCTGTCCCCTCTGAAATAAATCAGTCAGTGACTGCTGTTTGCCCATTTGATAATTGCTGTTTAAATAGTAGCCAAAAAAGCCCTCCGCCACTAAATCCAAGGACAAGTAAAGGAACAGATACCGACATAAAGATAACACTATGCAAATTCAGCAGTTTTTGTTAGTCCTGAAAAATTTGACAAACTTGTAAAAGAGTTTTGTGTCTCCCTTTATATTCCTAAGGGCTCATGCACACGAACGTATTTTCTTTCCGTGTCCGTTCCGTTTTTTTGCAGACCATATACGGAACCATTCATTTCAACGGGTCCGCAAAAAAAACCGGAAGTTACTCCGTGTGCATTCCGTTTTCGTATGTACACATTTCCGTTCCGCAAAAAAAAATAGAACATGTCCTATTACTGTCTGCGTTACAGACCAGGATAGGACTGTTCTATTAGGGGCCGGCTGTTCCGTTCTGCAAAATACAGAATGCACACGGACGTCATCCGTATTTTTTGCTGATCCGTTTTTTGCGGACCGCAAAATACATACGGTCGTGTGCATGAGGCCTAAACATTCTAAGGATACCAGTGTAAATATTCCCGCACCATTACAGGGTCTGTGTAAGTGACTGGATAAACCGAAGGCATTTTACGGAACAAAAGCTTTTTACTTCGTTGCTTTTTTTTGTCTTTGTAGAGCAACAAGATAAAGTTCATAAAAGAGTTGTATATAGAGATGAGCGAATCGATTCACAAAAAACTTTTTTTATTACTGTAAAAAACCTTGGTACTGAACTCGGGTTCGGTTCTAAGGTACCACTAAGAACCAAACCCGAGTTTGGTACCAAGGTTTTTTACAGTAATAATTAATTCCCGAAGTTATTGCACAAAGTCTCGCACGACTTCGCAAAGTAATAACTTCGGCTCATTGGAGCCAATACATTCTAATACTGGACGGAGCGGGAAATCTGTACAGTATTACAATGAAGTTTTTTGAGAATCGACTTCGGATGCACCATCTGAAGTCGATTCGCTCATCCCTAGTTGTATATCTCTTGCTGTTGACCTTTATAATTTACCAAAAAGGCTACACAGGGTTAAATATTTGGAAAAAAAAATTAAAAAAATTTTGTAAGGAGAGGTCACTGGGGGAGATTTATCAAAACTGGTGAGATGGGAAACCGGCTTAGTTGCCCCTAGCAACCAATCAGATTCCACCTTTCATTCTTGGAAAATGAAAGGATTAATTTGATTGGTTGCTAGGGGCAACTAAGCCGGTTTCCCCTTGCACCAGTTTTGATAAATCTTCCCCCATTAACTTTAAACTGGTTTTCCAGGCTCTTCGTATTGTTGAACCATCCTCAGGATAGGTCAATATCGTTATTGGAAGCTGAGATGTATTAGGAGCCCAACATTTTTAGTAAAAAAAAAATGTACCAATTTATTTCATGTTTGGGGGCATTAAGACAATATCTTCAAAGGTTAATCATTATGGGGGAGATTTGTCAAAAGCAACCAATCATATTCCACCAATCATTTTTCAGAGCTCCTTTGGAAAATGAAAGATGGAATCTGATTGGTTGCTATGGGAAACTGAACCAGTTTTCTTTTATACCAGTTTTGATAGATCTCCATACATATATGAAACATAAGTGACCTGATCAACTCTGTGCTTTCTCCATTGGAAAGCTCTGAATCCCTTTTTTGGAGTTCCATATCAGGGAAAGGAAGTTTTGACCCTATAGAATAGCATTTAAAGAGATGATACGGAGCACATACAATATGAGGAGGTCCAAGTGCCGGTCAGCTATTCAAAATGCCCTCGGTGCTCCGGTGAGTATTGCAGCTTCTTCTTAGGCCAGTGATGTCACATTCATTGGTCACATGGCCTAGGGGCAGCTCAATCCCATTTAAATGAATGGGGCTCAGCTGTAATGCCAAGCACAGCCACTATACAATGTATGGCGCTGTTCTTAGTATACTGTGTGCAGTCCACAGCCTCTTCAAGCAGCTGATCAGTTGTGGTTTCGGGATTTGGACCCCCAACTGAGGATAGGCCATCAATATCAAACACCTGGAAAATCCCTTTAGTCTATTTTTATTGTTTTATTTACAGTAACATTCCCATAAAACAAATGCCTCCTGTGGCAGTAATGAAATATGATTACTTGACAGGGTCTCAGCTCGAGTCTTTACTACTGAGAAATTGATACAGCAGTCCAACATGCTGCCCCCCAGGGCCGGTCGTGTCCCAGGTCTATAGGAATGTCAAATGGTGTGGTGCGGCCCTTTAAAGGAACACTGACAGGCCCAATAAGCATAATTATCTATATATATGCATGCACAGGTCTTCTAATGTGTATTAAAAACATATAAGTATAACCCCTGTCCACCTTATAAATACAGCAAACTCATGTTTGATAACCTGATGTAATCGCTCTTCTTTCTGCCCAATAGAAAGCTATGGGATCTCGGAACGTCGGGGACAGCAGAAGCCGCCCAGCGAAGTGAATATTGATGAGCTGGGCGGCGCTTGAAAACGGCGGTTGGGGCGCGTGTGTGCGCCCATGTGGAGCTGAAACGCCGCCCCTTGGGCAGAAAAAAGAGCGATTACATCAGGTTATCAAACATGATTTTGCTGTATTTATAAGGTGGACAGGGGTTATACTTATATGTTTTTAATACACATTAGAAGACCTATGCATGCATATATATAGCTAAATATGCTTATTGGGCCTGTCAGTGTCCCTTTAAGGCCCCATTCACACATCCGCAATTCCGTTCCGCATTTTGCGGAACGGAATGTTGGACCCATTTATTTCTATGGGGTCGCACAATGTGCAGCCCGGATCCGGAATTGCAGACCCGCACTTCCGGGTCCGCAATTCCGTTCCCGAAAAAAATAGAACATGTCCTATTCTTGTCAGCAAGAATAAGCATATTTTATTAGTGCCGGCGATGGCAAATGGTGGAGAATAAGTCGAGTCCAGACTCTTATAAAGTTCAACAGCTTTACTTGTATCCAGACAATAGTCAGGCTTTTTCTTGGTTCCAGCAGGCTTTGGCATAAACTGGCAGGCAAACTTGAGTACTCTGCTTTCTCCCTGTCTGCTGTGCTAAACTCGGCTCTAGTCTGGCAGCTAGAGTTTACTGTTCTCTATCTCTGAAGTGGGGTGCATTTGGCTGCTGACCCCCTAGGGACACTCTGTCTGTTGGAGTCACGGTGCTCTATGAGCTACTTCCCCCTGGAGAGACTCCTGCTGCAGCAGGAGAACCTTCCCCTTGCTGCTACATCATGGGCACGTCTGGCTCTCACGTTGCCCTAGCTTACTGTCCCTAGACTTCCTGCAGCTCCCCCCTTTGGTAGGAAATGGGACTAGCCCACTTCTGCCCAAAAGGGAGAGAATGGAATTGTGAGTTCCAGTCTATCTAAAGATAGCTCTGCCATACACACTGCCACCTGGTAGCGAACCAGGAACAGTACATGAACATAACAGTTTCAGAACAACATTAGGAATGCACAATGTGAAGGACATAGAATAAATACATTAATGACATTATTGGTTAGCAATCAAAGACAGAAGCAGGGTGAAGAAATGGTAATACCACTTTAGGATATTACACAGAATGAACTTTGCACCCCCTTCGTTCTGGGAATTGTGGGTCTCACAGGTAGTTGGTCTCATTGATGTCATCTGCTGATATCCGTCAAAACGAGGGAGGTTTGAAGATATGTTGGTCACTTCGGATATGAGATCATTCTTGCATTCAACCCATCGACAGCCGCCCTCCGGATCCAACCTCAGGGAACGCCTAGACCGACAGGTGTCCAACTACATCGGGGTAACGGCTGATGTGGACGCTCTGAGAAGCAAGGAACCCCTTGACTACTGGGTGTGCACGCTTGACCTGTGGCCAGAGCTGTCACAATTTGCCATGGAACTCTTGGCTTGCCCCTCGTCGAGTGTCCTGTCCGAAAGGATGTTCAGCGCAGCAGGGGGGATCGTGACCGATAAGCACACTCATCTAGCTCACGGCAGTGTGGACTACCTCACATTTTTAAAAATGAACGAGGCATGGATCTCGGAGGAATTCAACACCTGTGATGACCATGTGTAATTGAATTTCCTTATGCCAGCCCACACATATCCGCCACAACCCAGAACAAAGAATGGTCCTTGCCTTATCTATATACAGCGGCATAAAAGGCCTTTTATGTCGGGTGAATGCCTAATTTTTGGGGCCTGTACTCGCCGACAGTTACATATTTATCCTGTGACCGCCTAATGTACCTCCAGCCGTAGAAATCAAAGTTCTTTTCTGTCAGGTGAATGCCTATTGCCTAATTTTTGTGGCCTGTACTGGCCGACAGTTATATATTTATCCTGTGACCGCCTAATGTACCTCCAGCCACAGAATCCAAAGTTTTTTGCTGCCAGGTGAATGCCTATTGCCTAATTTCTGGGGCCTGTACTGGCCGACAGTTAAATTTTTTATCTCTAGCCACATAATCACACCCTCACTTCTCTGCCTCTCATTATGGTGGCGTATGAACCCCATTCACCATAAGGACCTTTTAATGTCACATTGTCACAGGGTCATGTGACTGTACCCCCTTATACCCTGCTTTGTGCCCTCTTACCACACCCTGTGCAGTGCCCCTAGTCATTTCCTGTACTGTGCCCTCTTATACCCTTTTATCCGGTCACGGTATGAGGGTTTTATCCGGTCAATGTATGGCGGTGGTATCCAATAACTGGATGGCCATAACTTTTTCCCTTTCCCTGCCCACGCCAACCTTTTTTAGACCTGGCATGAGCAGTAAAAATATGCAGATTGCGGTGCTAAGGACATTTGCGCCACAATCTGTGTCAGAAATACGCCTAACATAGACTTTTTTAAACATAATAAATGACCACCTAATTGTATTATTATTCGGGGGTAGGGCTATCTTTATATTATATAGATTCTAGTATATTATACTGTGCCCTGTATTTCCCAGTAGAAAATGATCCTTGGGAAACACAGTCCTCACCCCTGACCACTAGGACCAGGTAGCGCTCTGTCAGTACATGGCGGCCTCCCCTCTCCGCCACGCTGCTCCGCTGTGTACTGGTGCTTATTCTGACACTTGGGCTGGGTTCACATCCTATTTTTGCCATCCATTTAATGCATACCAAAAATGTCTGCGTTAACAGATGCCTCAGACTGATGCCGTACAGTAGCGTCCGTTCACCATACAGTTCCATGGTAGAAAAAAATTGACGTTTTAAGATTTATAGAAAATACATTTTGAATATGAAAACATTGTGGGATGAGGCGGGGGATTTATGAAGCCCTGTATTCTCACACAAAAAGGTTGCAAATTTTGGATACAATTCTTGTGCAAAAATTTGTGACTTTACACCCATCTCGCTACTTTGGAAAAGCGGTTAAAAAAGTGTTATTAGCTAGGCGTATGCTAGTTTTATCAAATACAACTTAAACTAAATTTAAAAAAATCACACAAAAAGTCTCACTCCAGTGTAGGAGGTGGTGTGAACAGGAGTCTAGACAAAAGTGTTATTTTTTTTTTTAAATTCACCAAATTTATTGGTTTAATAAATTTGAAGCAAATTATGGTAACGCAAACTGCCTTTGATAAATGTCCCCCTAAAATTAGAAATAGAGTCTGGGTTTTTTTTCTACAGAAACATTGCCACACCGATCGACAGTGTGTCTGGTATTGTAGTTTACTGTCATTCGATGTGCTGAAATCTCAGGTACAACCCATGGGCAAAAGATAATAGATCTTAGAATTTTCTCTCTTTTTATTTTAGAAACAATTACCGTATTTTTCGCTTTATAAGACGCACAAGTGGGGGGAAAGTGGCCATGCGTCTTATATAGCGAATGGACATAATAGGAGCGCGTGGCGGCATGACTTGAACAGGGGTGTGCCGCGCTCTCCACCCTTCCCACCTACCTCTCCTGCTTGTCCACGGGTCTGTGCCGCTTGTGATGCCTGGACGGCGGCTTGCTTCTGTCTCTGCCCCCTGCTGCTGTGCAGTGTGTCTGCTCCTAGCCCCGGGACTCTGGAGTTACGATCCTCCCAGGGCTCACTCCAGCCTCCCCAAGCCGCCTACATACACCCAGACCACACTCTCCTCTGGCAGGCTTCCCCGTCTCCATGGGAACCTCCCAGGGCTAAAGTGTAGTGTCGGTTCGGTGGTCCGCGATCGCAGGGCTTAAGTGTAGTGTTGGATCGGAGGTTTACATTCGCACAAATGCGATCCTACACCTCGAACTAAGGGCCTATATATTTATTATAGATTTCCAATCCCAGTCAATCTCTATTTCATCATGGTATCCTATTTTAATATGACATATTATATGCATAGTGAGTACTGCAGATAAGCCATTACTGCTAGGGGCTGCTGCATACACTTTATAAGTACTGGCTGGGCTGCCATAACTGGGGCCCAATGTATTGATCCCCCCATAAGAGTCATCCACAGATCCCCATAACAGGTCACCATCCACAGACATCCCATTAGTTCAAAAGCACACCATATGGTTAAAAATATTTTATTTTCTTAATTTCCTCCACAAAAACCTAGGTGTGTCTTATCATCAGGTGCGTCTTATAAAGCGAAAAATACGGTACTTTATACATTACTATATTTTATCCATATTGTTTTAAAGAAATCAACTTTTTTCTTTTTTTTGCTGTTCTTACTGAGCCCTTGAAATTACGGCACAATAATAATTAGGCGTGTAATTGTGTGTTTTATGTACCTGTGCTTGGCGCATCTCTACAATTAGAGTTTACGCCCAGGCGGCTATTATTTTCTCTTCTCACAGTAGCAATCGAATTTAAGTGTTCTCTTTCCAAGAACGATTGGAGCAGACAGAAGCATTTTCTGCCTTAAATGTTCACGTTTTTGTTCGCTGGAACTATCAACATCTGGACTACTGTGTTCAGCCCCAGGCAAAAAAAAAAAACTACAAGAAGCTGGAGATCTGAACAGGATACATTTAATCTGTCTAATGGAATGATGCTCTGCCAAGATAAACTTATCAGCAGAAATATATTTTACTCTTGGACTAATCCCACCACCCGTCAGGTGTAAAGAAATTCCTAGTTGTCAATGAAGAGCTGAGCTCCAGGAGATGACTCGATGTTGTAGGAGATGTTATTCCCTCTCAGAACAAACAAGAAATGGTGGTGGGACATTCCTTCAACAAAACATTACACATAAGATGCCTGCAGACAAAGGAAAGCAATGAATCAAAGCTGTCGGGCCGGGCTTGGTTGGTGGGACGTTGGTAATCATGCATGTTTTCGGCAATGGAGACCTACCTCACTTTTCCTTCACAAGGACGAGAAGAACGTTGGTGTTGAGAGACAGACATGAGGACTCCCTCCTGATTGATTGATAAAGCTCTGTGAGGTAAAATTGAAAGGTCACAAAATGGCTTCCTAATGACTTGTAATGATGTATTGGAATGTACTGGCATCATAACCCGCTAGTAAGGTCTAATAATCTTTAAATGGCCCCTATAAGCTTAGAGGGTCATTAGCTGAAATGAGCTGTGGACACCAGAGTATGCAAAACAACCACAACAATCATCCATTCGAGTAAAACAGGATATGTGCCGTAAATGTCTAGTAAGCATTATGACCAGTGTACAAAGAGATGCGCTAAAACACGAGACAATAAGATGATTGTGTCACGTATGTGGCACAAGGCATTGAAAAATGGCTTATATACTAATAATTGATCCAATCAATCTAAAATACTAAATAAAACTATTTGGAAAGAGTGGTTATTAAAAATATCCTCAATAGGGATGAGCGAATCGACTTCGGATGAAACATCCGAAGTCGATTCGCATAAAACTTTATTTTAATACTGTACGGAGCGAGCGCTCCGTACAGTATTAAAATGTATTGGCTCCGATGAGCCAAAGATATTACTACGCAAAGTCTCGCGAGACTTCGCATAATAACTTCAGAAATTGAAATAACTTCAGAAATTTATACTGTAAAAAAACATTTCCCAACCACTTGGAACCAAACGCGAGTTTGGGAAATGGTTTTGTATACATTCTAATACAGTATGGAGCTTCTGCTCCGTACAGTATTGAAACAAAATTGTATGCGAATCGACTTCGGATGTTTCATCCGAAGTCGATTCGCTCTTCCCTAATCCTCAACATTTTGTGTCTACAGCATCTACGCACAGCTATGTGTCTTCACAGTTACAGACTACCAAAAAACGTTAAAAGGGCTGGCCATTTGGGGGGGGGGGCAAATCTCACTCCTGACCAGACCTGCAAAAGAGAAGCATACTTAAAGGGGTTTTCTGAGACTTTTTTTTTTACTTATGACATATCAGTAACTGAATGGTGGGGGTCCGACACCCAGGACCCTGGCAATCAGCTGTTTGAGAAGCAAGTAACATTAGCCTTCTTTCAGCTCATCAAGCATAGTGCAGTCCATTGTATAGTGGGGGATGAGCTGCGCCTAGGACATGTGACCAATGAGCGTGACGTCACATGTCCTAGGGAAAGCTGAGAAAAGGCAGCGGAGCCGCTGCAAGCACTGGTCCTTCTCAAACAGCTGATCAGCAGGAGTCCTGAGTGTTGGGCCAATCAGATACTGATGACCTATCCAAAGGATCCAAAGGATAGGTCATCTGTTAAAAAAAAAACTGGAACTGCTTCCCGCCTCTGGGTCTCGACTTCTTTGCGCTCTGTCCTCGGCTGCCACACTCGGGTTCCCCACTGTCAACATCACGAATGTTGAGAGTGGGGGACTCGTGCAGAGGTGTAACTACAACTGATTGCGCCCCACAGCAAATGTTTTAATGCCCCCATCGGTCCCCTCTATGCAAACCTCCCACTGGACCGAAAAATAAAAAAAATCTCTCTTCTCCTCTTGCACTAAATGCCCAATATACACCTTTTACTGCCTATCAATAATCCATCCAGAGTATTTCATAATCTAGCACCGCTCTTTCAACAAATGAGGGTCACAAAGATGGGATCCCTACCTATTAGACAGTGAGAGTGCCCCTTTAAACAATGCATGTACCATTTTATGCACTAAGTGCCCCTACTTGCCCAAAAAAATGAAATAACCCTTTTAAAGAATACTTTTTTTTTTTTTTTTAGAAGGGTCCATAACGCAACAGTGCCACTACAGGGGAAATTAAGCATTGCACAGTCCAAATCAACAGGTTGTCCTTGTAATGCAGGACAAGACAGGTCCTCCAGAGCAAGAGATGCTCTTTGTGGCCACTCACCACTCTGACCAAGAGATGAGGATCCTGAAAAGATGATCACATTGTGTTACCTTAGACATGAAGATGGATTTTGTTTTCCTGAACTTGACAACCCCTTCTTGCCCACAGTCCTAAATTTGCCGGGACTGTACCTGATTTTCAGAGACAGTCCCGGAAAATTCAGGCTGTCCCTGGCTGCAAATGGATAGGGCTAACGATAACCCTGTTCATAAGTGGGCGTTCCCAGGTGGCAGGGTTTAGATGCCCCAAATATACCAACTTAAACTTTTATAGAGGTCCTCGCTCTTTCCCATCGGCACAGACATTTGGGGAAAGTTATGAAGTGTCACAGGACATAAGGTAAAAAATTATGATTTTTAGTGAGTATAATATACATTGCAAGACACTGCTTTCTTCGCATCTGGTGAACTTATACAACCCAATTTTGGAGGCAAAAAAGTGGCATATGTTCAATTAATTTAGTGCATTTTATAACTTCTTAGTCATAGTTATCACATGCGACCTGCGGTGCCATATTTTGCACCCCCCACCCATATGGACATGGAAATACTTGTGTGTGGCCGCTCACATGTAGTTTCCATGGCACACGCACTTCAGGATGTACTAATGGTGCACTGTGTTTTCCATTTATAAGGAGCCGGGTCACAAAAACCAAGCAAACAGATCAGGGGGCCTCCTACTGACCATAACTGATGGGGCAGTTCAGGTGCACGGGGCACTTCCCAGCTGTAGAGCAGTACCACAAGTGCCCACGCTTCATGAGGCTTAGCAGTCCAATAGGGTGGAGTTTAGAGGCGCTATGGGGCGCTTGGTAGTGTGAACGGGGCCACCAAACATAACTGCTTGGGGCTCCAGAAATGCCAAATCTGCTCCAGATCGGGAGAATGAGGTTAATTGACCATTGTTTGGGAGTAGAGGAGGTATAGAAGATGGCTGGCTGTCTATGCACGTGGATCTCGTAGTAGTTTATGAGAGTTGTGAAATGCTATGCTCAGGCTAGGCTAGGCTCAACACCAATAATCTACAATATAGAGCAGGGGTCAGCAACCTCTGGCACTCTAGGTGTTGTGAAACTCCATCTCCCATCATGCACACTTACTTGGCTGTTCTCTTCAACAGAAATGAAAGGAGCATGCTGGGAGTTGTAGTTTCACAACAGCTGAGATGCCAAAGGTGATCCCTTATATAGAGTGTCCTATGTATGCATAGTTGCATCCTTTCTTGGGTGCTAATTGGGGAAGAAGGCCCCCCCCCCCCCCCCCCCCCATTCTCCTGATAGGTGGGAGTATTGGAAATAAAACACTTTTGAGGTCTCAGAAGGTCATACAGGGGTATTTTTTGAGGGCTGGGGGGGTTAAAAGAAATGGCAGGATATGCCTGCTCAGGCAACCACTCTAGTGGTGAGCAGATATTTCATGGGTGTCAAACCGGCATCAGAAAGTAAAGAGAAGCGGGCACCAGAGCAGCGTCGTAATGGCAGTGGATCGATGAGTTGATTAATGGTTATTTTTTATCGTTAACCCATTCTCAATTCCATAATGAGGCTCTCAGGCCAGAAAAGTTTGTGCCCCCCCACCATTCTAGATATATTCACAATTGCTGACATAGGCATACAAAGACATATCCAAACCACATGATAACGTCTGCCATTCTTTGGTAGAATTTGCTGTAGTATTCCGCTGCATTTCACTTACTTAGGCTAGTTACACACTAGAGTTCAAAGTATCTGGCATGGTTGGAAAGGGCCAGATTACTGCCAGACTCCACTGACTATAGTAGGACCTATAGGCGGAGATTTGGCCTGTCTCGGGCATTACTGTAAGCAGCATTTTGTGTCCTGCCGATTCCTGGCACTTATGCCGAAAACAGGCCAAACTTCCGCTGGGTCCCATTATAGTTAACTGGCTCTGCCGAAGCAGGCGGTATGTGCTGAACTCTGGCTGTCCTTCTGCTGGAAGAGTTTAAAGGGGTTTTCCTCTAGGACAGGGATCTCAAACTCCCACAATGCCCGCACAGCCTACAGGTATCAGCCTACAGCAGGGCATTGTGGGAGTTGTAGTTTTGCAACAGCTGGAGGGCCGCAGTTTGAGATGCCTGCTCTAGGATATGCCCCCATTGTCTGATAGCTGCAGGTACCACCTCTGGATCTGCTATTTCCGTCGGCCCCATAGAAAAGAATGGGAGCGGTGACCACACAAGCGCTGTGCACTCCCATTCACTACAATGGGGAGAGCGCTTCGTGGTAGCCGGCCCCGGGGTCCTCTAGTAACCACCTTCCCAGCTCTGTTCTCTATATAGGTGCGGGTCCCAGAGGTGGGTCCTGCACCTATAAGACAATGGGGACAGATCCTAGCAATATGCACCCATTGTCTCAGATGGGAATACCCGTTTAACGTTAGTGTCCAGCCGAATCCAGGCACTAATGCCGGAGACAGGCCCGATAACTGCCGAGTCCCAAGTAAATGGGATCTGGAGGTGCTCCGGCCCTTTCCGGCTATGCCAGATACGATGAACTCTGGGAAGCTGCTCCTCTGCCGAAACAGTCTGCCGGGAGATTATAACACTAGTGTGCAACAAGCCTTAATCTCATCTAGTGTTTTATATAAACTAGGAGGCAATATTTTAGGACTTTTTATCTGGAAATCTCAGAGTGAATTTGTTTGCATAAGCATCTAACAGTCTGTGTGCCCCCTGTGACCGTGCTATGTGTTTAGTGTGATCTGCACGGAACGCGCTTTATCTCATCTCTTCCCTGCACTGATCCATTATTCATAGCAGCAGAAAGACTTATCACTTTGCTCTGTGGTTCGTTGTAGGAATAGCTGATATGTTTAAAGTGAAGCAGACAAATATACCGTACGTCGTCACATTAATATGGAAACATGGAGTGACTGTTTTCACCTTGCCTTTTATCCAGATCCGCACTCATGGGGAGGGGTGCTAGGGCTTTTTCATATATTTTTGTACTATTGAACACTGTTTTAACATACATATAATTTGCAGAAGTTTGCATAACTCTTCAAGTACATTACTTATCACCGATCCCGAGTTACAGCCAGTATGTATATACTGCAGAGCTGTATTCACAATTCTGCTGGCAGTTGTCTGGGAAGGTTCTGGTTCATCCAGATCATGGCGTATCAGTAGAAATAGGTCAGAGCATCTGGACTTGTAAAAAATATTCTTGAAGACATTTCGCTGGCTTTGTGACATGATTTGTACAAAGAACCTCCAGCATTAAATACTAATGATTTGTGCTTGAGTCGTGGAGGTAAGGTGTTGACTGAAGCTATTATTTGTGGTTAAACTTCCTCGGGGGAGGTATTAGAACAGCATTGTAAGTGGCAGACAATAGCTGTCACACCCCTCCACCTCCTGCAATCAACACCTTACCTCCATGACTAAAGCATGAGTCACCAGTATTTAATGTAGAAGAATTTGTGTATAAGCTATTTTAATTGAGAAAGCCGGTCGGAAGAGTAGTGAAACGTCTTCAGGAAAGGGTCCACTTGCTCTGACTTATCACTACTGATATCTGCTAGTTGTTTTCAGAAATAGTGAACATGCTTGTCAGACAGCCTGCTAACAGCTTAGTTGAGCTCCTACTATTCACCCTTTGCGTACAGAATTAAAGGGGTTACAACAGCTAGCGATCGGCTGTATCGGCCACGTGTTGTCAACGTGATGTCATTGCTGAAGCCAGGTAAACAAAGCTGAGCGGGGGAGCATTGCCGCTGGATGTAATCAGTAGGTAATGCTTATTATTTTATTGTATTGCCCCATTTTAAGTAAATAAAAAGCTGGGGGTCTTTAGAGTGCCCGTACATGGTGTAGTCCAGCCGCAAGATTTACGTACGGATTACTGGTGATTGCCAGGCTGCACCTATACTTGATGTTTTAAATTAGCGGTAATCTGCATCCCGCAGCCAGACCACACCATGTAAGGACCCCCTTACACAGGCATATAATAGTCCCTAGTCAGTGCAGATCAACATAGCAAGTTAGGAGTTCTTATACTACACACTTGGGAGCACAACTGATCGTTTAGAATTTACAATCATTCATGCGGTCATTCATTCATATTCCTTAACAGATGCACTGCCGACAAAAACTAATTTTTAAAAGATCTGATCAGCTCGTTTGTCGGCTGATCGCAGGGCCTTTTACACAGGGGAAGGGTTGTGAACAATCATTCAAAAGCAATTGTGTTACCTGGAGGCGAGATACGCATCTTTCAGGAAATTTATAGCATACTCTGTAGATATGGCATACAGTCTGTTATCCTATATTCAGGATAATCCACATTTTGACAGATACAGTATCTCAGATAACTGGAAGACAATTGTGTGACCTCTGGGGCACAGAGTGTGGCCCAGGAGCATCGCTGTGCACTGAAAGACTGAAGAAGCGTTGGTACTAAAAAAGAGCTGCAGCCCTTTCATTCTGATGATCAATGGAGGTCCCAGCAGTCGGTTTCCCAATGATCAACAAGTGATGGGAGATCGAGTGAAATGCCATCATCTGTGCTCCACTCATTCAGGGGTGGACACGGAACTTAAAGGGGGCATAACGCTAGGTGCGAGTCCCACAGCTGGGACCTGCACCTATATCGAGAACGGAGTGGGCCAAAGTGGTGGCCGAAGGACCACGGGTTTCCCCAGGTCCAGCAACCACCAAGTGCTCTCCTCATAGAAGAGAATGGGAGCACAACACGCTTGCGTGGCCACCTCTCCCATTCATTTCTAAGGGGCAGACGGAAATAGCCAAGGTAGGGCTCGGCTATTTTTGGCGGCCCCATAGAAATTAATAGAGGGCAGTCACGCATGCATGGTGCGCCCTCCGGGACTTTGCCAGATGCATTTATGAGATAGCTGTAAGTCCCAGAGGTGGGCCCTGCACCTATCAGACAAAGGGGGCATATCCTAGCAATATGCCCCCCATTGTCTGAGATGGGAATTGTTAGAAGGTGGGGCAACACATGTTGGCGGGGCCAGCAACACCACAGTGCAGCACAAAATACTGCCCCCCGCAGAACCAAGAATTCTACTGTGCAGCCCAAAATACTGCCCCAGCTGCCACAGTCCAACCTCCTCCTACTCGTCCAGTTGTGTTTAATTAAAATATGGAGGAGGAGGCTGAAAAGGTGAAATGCATACTATATAGCCGAGCCAGCCATTACTTCAGCATGCTGCCTGGTCTTTCAGCGCTTCCAAACATACAGGAGAATATGGCACTACATACCTATTACATCCAGTGACATCTCCTTTGAGGTAGATGTTCTCTTTCCTAATCTTCTCCAGTTGGCACAGACCGCCATAATGGCTCCTCTCAGCCATGTCTTGCCTCTGCAGAGTTTGTTACAGATATCTTAGATACCTTACTTTTCTATCATCGATATCTGATGTGAGTGCAATGGTCTAATATGTGTGTGACTATATATATATATATACACACACACACACACAGGTAAAACTCGAAAAATTTATTTCAGTAATGCAAATTAAAAGGAATTGCATTTATGCAGCCTAAAATTAGAATTTTGTGAAAAGGTTCAATATTCTAGGCTGAAAGTGTCACACTCTAGTCAGCTAATTAATCCATACCCCCTGAGCAAAGGGTACCTCAAAATTGTGACTTTGGGGTTTCATAAGCTATAAGCCATAATCATCCAAATTATAACAAATAAAGGCTTGAAATATCTCGCTTTGCATGTTTAACTTTTAAGGCTACTTTCCGGCGGGCAGTTCCGTCGTCGGAACTGCCCGCCGGATCCGCCGATTTGGATGTGACTGAAAGCATTTGTGAGACTGATCCGGAGGCGGATCCGTCTCACAAATGCATTGCAAGAACAGCTCTGTCTCTCCGCTTGTCATGCAGACAGACGGATCCGCCTTGTATTTTTTTTCACATTTTACCGGTCTGCGCATGAGCAGGCCGGATCCGGAATTCCGGTATTTTAATAATTCTAATACATTCCTATAGGGAAAAATGCCGGATCCGGCATTCAGGGAAGTCTTCAGTTTTTTTCGCCGGAGATAAAACCGTAGCATGCTAAATCGCCCGGCAGTGTGTTATTGAAAACAAAAGAGCCCATGCCCTGCGCGATTTAGCGCAGGGCAAGGGAGCGCATCGGAGCATCAGATGCTCCGATGCTAGCCTCAGGGGGGCTGCTTGGGTAAAAATAAGGGTATGTCCGGGTTCAGCTCTGAACCCGGACAACCCCTTTAAGTGCCAAAAATAAATTGGAATATAAGTAAATAAATAATAATAAAAAATACAAAAAAAATTTAACTGTCGTCACTAATGGAAAGTCATCATAGTCGTCCCCTTCACTCAAACGTATAGATGTTATATACATGTATCAAAACGATCATCACAAAACAGGGAACCCATTGCAATAATAAATTTTTGTGTCAGTTTTAATATTTAAGAAATAAAAACTATCATTTAAAAAAATTACTTAAGAATTAGCAGTTTTCCCCCAAATTAAACCTAAAAAAAAGATTTAAAAAATCTCAAAAAAACATGCTAATAAAAAGTGTCAAGTAAAAAACATTGCAAAAAAATATTTTGGTAGTCAAACAAATAAAAGAAAGTTAGGGTCACTAAACCTCCACTTCAGGCCTTTTTTTTAGCCCCAGTTATGTAAGGGTTAAGTATTAAAGTAATAATAACGGCATTGAGGAGAGTGATGGTTGGTCAAGTGTCCCGCTGGACATGAGCCCACTGGGAATTTTTCCGGTTAGGGTCTATGGCCAGTCAGCCCTTGCACCTTCTGAGGGAGAAGGTGCCAGTTAGGGCTCATGCACACGACCGTATGTATTATGGAGTCTGCAAAACACGGATCCATTGCATCCGGGTTGTTTTTTTTTGCAGATCCATTGTGACAATGCCTGTCCTTGTCTGCAAAACAGACAATAATAGGACACGTTCTATTTTTTTGCAGTACGGACATACGGAAATGGAGTGCACATGGAGTAATTTAATTGTTTGTTTTTTTTGCGGACCCATTGAAATGAATGGTTCTGCATACGGTCAGTAAAAAAAAAAATAATGGAACGGACACAGAAAGAAAATACGTTGGTGTGCATGAGCCCTAACCTCTATGGAAAACCTCACAGGATGCCTCATAACATCTGTGCACATTGCGCCAAAACTCCACTCTGCTACATCTACAACCATCGTCAATTAACCAATCAATCTAACATCCATTTGTATGGGATGTCTGAGTTAGGGCTCATGCACACAAACGTATTTTCTTTCCGTGTCCGTTCAGTTTTTTTAGCGGACCGTATGTGGAACCATTCACTTCAATGGGTCCGCAAAAAAACCTGAAGTTACTCCGTCTGCATTCCGTTTCCGTATGTCCGTTTCGCAAAGAAATAGAACATGTCCTTTTATTGTCCGCATTACGGACAAGGATATTAAGGGCCGGCTGTTCCGTTCCGCAAAATACAGAATGCACACAGATGTCCTATGTATTTTTTGCGGACCGCAAAATACATATGGTTGTGTGCATGAGGCCTATTGATGCGTAGCATATGTGTGACCTGCTCGAGGAGGTGGAAACGTCGGGGTGACAGCAGTGTCAGCGGCCTTATCACGGTGCTTCCTAGTCTAATCACAGTCATCGAGGCAGCGTGAAGCATTTCCACCTAAGGTTATTTGTAAAACTCCACCATATAATTACATGGAGAGCTACAAAAAAAACCTATCCATCCAGCACGACCCCGAGGAAATAATGATTGATAGCGATAGGGGCATTTCCTCTGAGATAATAACTGGTTGCAGCAGCTACAACTCCTCTGGGCTGCAGCAAACTTTCTACTAATGGTCAGTAATGATGTACAAACCAGTGACAACTGGGAGGCAAAGAACAACATAAGCCGAAAGCTTCCAGGGTTCACAGTGACTGCACGGAGCACGCCCTAGATCCGAGCACGCCCCCCGCATCCAGCAGGTGATAGCATTACTCTCAGATCATGACCGTCAGGTGAGGCCTGAGGAACGCTGATCCAGATCAGGCATTTTTTAGTTCCTCACGTACCTCAGTAGTTACCTCTTCTTGCTTTATTTTAGTAACAATAGGTACTTCTGTCAGTGGTAATATGTTAGTAATAACGGATCGCAGCAGTCCATCTTAATCCAAGGTTGCTTTTTTTAATTTTATTTCTGAGTACATAAGGCTACTTTCACACTAGCAGCAAGACGAATCTGACAGGCTGTTCACCCTGTCGGATCCGTCCTGCCGCTATTTCGCCCCGTCCCCGTTGACTATAATGGAGAAGGGGGGCGGAGCTCTGGCGCAGCACAGCGAAAGGCCTGCCGGACTGAAAGTACTACACGTCCGACAATTTTAGTCCGGCCGGCCTCTCACCACGAACTGCCGTGCTGCGCCGGAGCCCCGGCACGGCGAAAATAGCAGCAGGACTGATCCGACAGGGTGAAAAGCCTGTCGGATCCGTCCTGCCGCTAGTGTGAAAGTAGAATAAAAAGTCAAGCGGCAGTACGTGTGTTAGGCTAGGTCTACACGGCGACATTTGTATAATGGTAGTCTATGGTGCCGCACCGCGACATGCTGCGACAGTCGCAGAAAAATCCATTTGAGATGGATTTTTCTGCGACTGTCGCATGTGGCATTGCGACACCATAGACTACCATTATGAAAATTGTTAGCAGTGTAGTTGTGCCCTATCTGTGTAGACCTAGCCTTAACGTTTTCGGCGCGCATCAGACACTGTGCCGCAGTTTGGTATATGAGGAGAAGAGTGGAATCACACCATAGGAAAGGGTGCTTGTCCGCACTGGTGTCACTGGTGCGGACAAGCACCCTTTCCTATGGTGTGATTCCACTCTTCTCCTCATATACCAAACTGCGGCACAGTGTCTGATGAAGGCCTGCGCGCCGAAAACGTTATGTACTCAGCAATAAAAAAGCAACCTTGGATTAAGATCAACTGCTGTGATCCGTTATTACTAGTAACTGGGGTGGGAACCCTATACACAGCGGACGCCACGCAGCGTGCGACAAAGTTCTATGAACAGTGGTAATATGTTGTCACTAGAGATGGGCGAAGCGACTTCGAATGCTCCGTTCCAAAGTCGCTTTGCTAAAAAAAAAAAATACGGTACAGGCTCCAATGAGCCAAAGTTAGTTATTCAGGAAGTCGCATGTGACTTCGTTGAATAACTTCAGTAATTTATTATTACAGTGAAAAACCTCGGACCCGAACTCATCTTCGGTTCTAAGGTAACACTCGGAACCGAAGCAGAGTCCGCTTCAAGTTCTGAAGTGGTCTTCCAGGCTACGGCTACACGACGACATGTGTTGCGCGACACATAGGGCACAACTACACTGCAACATGTGTCACGCGACAATTTTTATAATAATAGTGTATGGTGTCGCAATGCGACAGTCGCAGAAAACTCTTGGATGCATTTTTTGCACTGCGACACCACAGACTATCATTATAAAAACTGCAGCGCGACACATGTTGTCGTGTCGCCTCACTGTAATAATCAATTACCGAAGTCACACGCGACTTTGTGAATAACTTACTTCGGTTCATCGGAGCCCATACATTCTAATGCTGTACGGAGACGAAACTCCGTACGGTATTATAACAGATTTTTTGCGAAGCGGCTTTGGATGTAGCATGTGAAGCTCGCTTCGCTCCTCTCTAGTGGTCTCACATCAATAGCCCATGGAACGGAAAGAGGACTTCCATCTCTCTAGTGTTAGGGTACGACCACAAGGCGAGGCCATGTCAGGACGCAGCCACTCTGCGCAGCGGACTCTTATTAAATGAATTAGGTCTTATGTTTAGGCTACTTTCACACTAGCGTTCGGGTGTCCGCTCGTGCGCACCGTTTGAAGGGGCTCACGAGCGGCCCCAAACGCATCCGTCTGGCCCCAATGCATTCTCAGTGGAGGCGGATCCACTGAGAATGCATCCGCCTGCAAGCGTTCAGCCTCCGCTCCGCTAGCGGACATCTGAACGCTGCTTGCAGCGTTCGGGTGTCCGCCTGGCCGTGCGGAGGCGAGCGGATCCGTCCAGACTTACAATGTAAGTCAATGGGGACGGATCCGCTTGAAGATGACACTATATGGCTCAATCTTCAAGCGGATCCGTTCCCCATTGACTTTCAATGTAAAGTCTGAACGGATCCGCTCAGGCTACTTTCAGACTTAGAAAATTTTCTAAGTAATAATGCAGACGGATCCGTTCTGAACGGATGCGAACGTCTGCATTATCGGAGCGGATCCGTCTGATAAAACATCAGACGAATCCGCTCCGAACGCTAGTGTGAAAGTAGCCTGCGTTGTTAGGGTGCCTTCACACGTTGCGAAATTTTCCACAATAAAATCCGCAGGAGCGGATTTGGTGTATGAATAAAGCCTCGTTCACATGTCCGTGTTCTCCACCGACAGCGCACGTCCCCGTTCATTTTAATGTTGTGTTCACACATCCGTGGTTTTAGCACGGAGGCGTGCTCTATTTTGTCCGTGTTCACTGATCCATCAGACCCGTTATGGTCTATGGGTCTGTGAAAACCACAGATGCCATCCGTGTTTCATGGATCATTAGGAAGAGATTAGGGATGAGCGAATTGATGTAATACTGTACGGAGCGCTCGCTCCGTACAGTATTACAACGACGTTTTATGCGAATCGACTTCAGATGAAGCATCCAAAGTCGATTCGCTCATCCCTAGAAGAGGTGCTTTGAAAAAAAAAAATTCAGCTGTGCAGCGTCAGTGAAACACGGATCCATCATGGACGTCTTCACGGATCCATCACTGACCACCTTTTCACGGATTTAGGCCTAGTTCACACAAACATTTTTTTTGCAAGTGTACGGGCCGTTTTTTTGTGTTCCGTATACGGTCCGTATACAGAACCATTCATTTCAATGGTTCCGCAAAAAAAACGGAATGTACTCTGTATGCATTCCGTTTCCGTTCCGTTGAAAGATAGAACATGTCCTATTATTGCCCGCAAATCACGTTCCGTTGCTCCATTCAAGTCAATGGGTCCGCAAAAAAAACGGAACACATATGGAAATGCATCCGTATGTCTTCCGTATCCATTCCATTTTTGCAGAACCATCTATTGAAAATGTTATGCCCAGCACAATTTTTTCTATGTAATTACTGTATATGCCATACGGAAAAACGGAACGGAAAAACGGAAGCACAACAGAACAACGGATCCGTGAAAAACGGCCCGCAAAAAACTATAAAGCCATACGTTCGTGTGAACTAGGCCTTAAGCACGGACGTGTAAATGAGGTTTAATGTTGCGGATTTCTGTGCCGATCACATCTCCATTGAAATGAATGGAGACCTTTAGTTACAGGAAATCCGCAACAAAAACGTATTTGCGTTCTGTTCTGAACAGCGCACAGGTATGGACACTTTTCATCCCTATAGGCTAACATGGGGATGTCTTTATGTTGCGGAACATTCCGCAACTTGTGAAGGTGACATGCTACCCATTTAGAAATCCATATGGCAGGTCAATTTCCACATGGATAAAAACCGTAAAGTGTACATGAGATTTATAGTCTCATACGCTTTGCTGGTACTGCACTATGCTGCGGTTTTTCTACACGAGAATCTGCACAGAAAAAAAACGCACGGAATCTACAAAGTGTGCAGGTAGCCTTAGGCCGAATACACACGGTTTTTCTGTACAGTACCAGGTAAGGCTACTTTCACACCTGTGTTCAGGTGTCCGCTCGTGCGCTCCGTTTGAAGGGGCTCACGAGCGGCCCCGAACGCATCCGTCCGGCCCTAATGCATTCTCAGTGGAGGCGGATCCACTGAGAATGCATCCGCCTGCCAGCGTTCAGCCTCCGCTCCGTGAGCGGACATCTGAACGCTGCTTGCAGCGTTCGGGTGTCCGCCTGGCCGAGCGGATCCGTCCAGACTTATAATGGAAGTCAATGGGGACGGATCCGCTTGAAGATGACACAATATGGCTCAATCTTCAAACAGATCCGTCCCCCATTGACTTTCAATGTAAAGTCTGGACGGATCCGCTCAGGCTACTTTCACACTTAGAAAATTTTCTAAGTAATAATGCAGACGGATCCGTTCTGAACGGATGCAAACGTCTGCATTATCGGAGCGGATCCGTCTGATGAAACATCAGACGGACCCGCTCTGAACGCTAGTGTGAAAGTAGCCTAAGTGTGCGAGATGTACACTTTATGGATTGTTTCCGTGCGGAAATTTACTTGCCGTTTGGATTTAGAAATCCGCAGAATGTCAATTACGTTTTTGCTGTCTTAGCTTCGGTTTTCACCTTTTCCAATGGAAGGGTGAGATCTGCGACAAAACTGCATCTAATCCACAATTAGGTATTGCAGATTTTGGTGCGGATAAGGTGCAGAAACGCATAAACAACAACACGGAGGTTTGAATGGTGGTGAACACACGTAAGATATGTGCGTTTCCGTGAAGCTGCCTGTGAAGGATCCCGGTGTGATCCGTCTTTCACTGACGCTGAACAGCTGACAAATAATTTTCAAAACTATCTCTTCCTAGTGATCCGTGAAACACAGATGAAACACTGATGGCATCCGTGGTTATCACGGACCCTTAGACTATAACGGACAAAATAGAGCACGCATCCGTGCTAACAACGTGGACCCACGGACCGTGGTAAAACACGGAGGTGTGAATACACACACTAAACTGAATGGGTACCTGTGCTGTCTGTGGAGAACACGTGCAGCACTGACGTGTGAATGAGGCTTTAAGGCTCGTTTACACAACCGTGTGAAGCCCGTGCTGTGGTCCGCGATTTTTTCGCAATGCACAGGGGCAGCCGCATGGGGATCGCAGACCCATTCACTTGAAAGGGTCCGCGATCTGTCCGTTCTGCAAAAAGATAGAGCAAGTTCTATCTTTTTGCGGTGCAGAGGCAGGACTACTGTCCTGAACTCCTATGCACTCCGGAGATGCGGAACGGAAGCACGTGCTTTCTGGGGTTCCGTTCCGTACTTCCGTTCCACATCTCCGGAGTGCAGGACAGTAGTCCCGCAGGCGGCCCGATGCGCACAGTATCACAGTAATCTAATCTCCCGTGCGCACAATGTATGCTGCTCCGGGACACATGGCCCACTCACGGACCGTATGTCTCGGTCGTGTGCATGAGACCTTACACTGCGGTTTTTCTGCATGAAAATCCGTGCACACGTAACCTGCAACGTGTGCGGCCACCCTTAATCTGCCATTAACTGATGCGATATCAAATATTCTGGATTATCAGTCACAGAAAGTATATGACAGTGTGTTGTCTGAGGTACAGAACCTGCAAATATTTCAGTATCAGATTTTTTTTTTTTTCTCTCAGCTTTTTTGAGTTTCCAGTTTAATTAAGCGATTCTGTGAGGTAAATAGTCGAGAATTTCTGGATTATCAAATGCCGGATGAAACCTCTTTTTAGGCGCCGTAGAGATTTCCGCTGTACGGCTCTGTTGGAGTCTGACGTTTTGACACGACAAAATACTCCGGCACACAGGGATTTTTTATTTTTTTTGTCAGATATTTTTTACAGAATTTGCAATGTAGGCTCCTAACATAGAGGTAAACAAAGTCGTAGGGTGCACGCACAAACGGACATGTTTTGCGATTGGCAAAATACAGATCCCGGCCGAGTACAAGGCACCATTTTTTAAACTCCGGCTTGGTTTCCCCTTACGATATATTTTAGCACAAGGACGCCTTCACGTGCTGCAGAATTTTTCGCAACTGAAAATCAGTTCCATTCACCTGAATGGGCTTGAAGAAACCCCTATTGCTTGTGGCCCCATTCAAATGACTGGAACTGATTTTCAGTCGTGGAAATTTCTGCAAAAAGGTGTGGAAAAATTTGCACAAAAGGCGCCCTAAAAGGGCTGTTCACACTGGGCTTTTTGGTGATGTTTTTCCTGCACAAAAATGGGAGGCAGAATACGTTTTTTTTTTCTGCACTCTTAAAAAGAAAACGGGGTGGAAAAATCTTGGAGTCGAATCAGCGCTGATTCTCCCATTGAAATTAATGAAAAAATAGGAAGTCAAGAGAAAAAAACGCCAAAAAGCGCACCAAACCTGCAAAGAAAATCAGCGCCAAGTTTTTCTGTCTGATTTCATAATGTTGGATTAAAGGAACGTCACCAGATATAGATTTATATAAGTGACTGACTATGTGGTCAGTAAAATGTATGGTAAAATCCCGTAATAAGTATGAATAAACCATATCCGAATATTCTGGACTCTATGAGGCCGAAGAGCCTCCAGGAACACAGGGCAATATAAAATATGAGCCAGCGGCCGGATTAGGGCTCGTGCACACAAACAAATCTTCTTTCCCTGTCAATTGCGGACCGTATGGGGAACCATTCATCTCAATGTGTCCGCAAAAAAAAAAAAGAAATTACTCCGTGTGCATTCAGTTTCCGTTCTACTAAAATAGAACACGTCCTATTATTGTTCGCATTACGGACAAGGATAGGGCTGTTCTATTAGAGGCCAGCTGTTCCGTTCTGCAAAATACGGAATGCACGCGGAGTAACTTCTGTTTTTTTTTTGCTGATCCGTTTTTTTTTTTTGCAGACCGCAAAATACATACGGTGGTGTGCACGAGCACTTAGAGCAGGGGTGCACAACCTGCGGCCCGAGGGCCACATGCGGCACTCGATACCATTGAATGCTGCCCCCGACCCTCTGGTAACAGAAATGTAGGATTTATACTGTATGTACAATAAGCTGTAAACATAGTATTTCAGTTGGTAATACCCCTTTAAGTTTTATTTTCGGCCCTTGGAAATGGTTCAGGCTGACAAGGTGCCCCCCCTCCCCTGCCTATAATGGAACTGTCCGTTTTTGAACCCCACCTGCTGCGGTGTGTCCATACCTTCCCTCTGCACCGCGCCGTTCCCCCAGCCTCCACTAGGCGGCGCTCTCCCACGTCTCACCAGGCGCCGCCTGAGCAGCAGTGCGGGCTGTCTCCGGGAACACAGGCTGCGCCGTCCTGTCCTCAGCCCCAGGAGGCTGCGAGAAAGCCGCAGGCTGCCAGCTAGTGCTACCAAGCCACTTGTAGCTCCATAGGGTTCGTCTTTCCATATAGAAATTTACAGTGCAAAGAGGAGGGGGGGGGGGGACCCTACACAAACAATGCCATAGCCGGCATGCTGGGGGTTGTAGTACCGCTGCAGCTCCTGCTCTGTGATGCAGATGACATGAGGCTGAACAATGCGCCCCCTCCTCCCCGGTGCCAGGCTGTGTGGCCGGCCTCCCATCTGCCTGCCCCTCCGCGGGGTGATAAGCAGCAGGCTCACATTACCCGCCACAGAGAGAGAGGGGGGGGGGGGAGGCATTTTGGCGCTAAATATCTGGCACCTCCCAAGTAGGAGGCTTCATGAATGAGGGGAGGAGGAGGGGGGTGGATTGGGGGCTCTTCTCCCCGTCTCCCCTCCTTTCTCTCGGGTGTGTCAATTTTTTTTTTTTTTTAAGTTAATAATATCCAAGAGCTTCAAAGTGCATGTAGTGACAGAGTGCAGTGTGCGGGAGAGGAGTGCGGTGACAGGCGGAGGTAAGGCTCTGTGCATCCTGCCCTCTGGCACCATCGCTGCTTTGTTTCATCGCTGCTTGATGTATGATGTGTGCAATCTATAGGTACAGTCTGCATTGGAGCTCTGGATGTGTAATGCTTCTGACGTAGCTTGCATTTGGGTTCTGGATGTGTAGTGTATATGTTGTTGACTATGGTTTAGGTACTGGATGTGTAATGCATATGTTATAGCCTGCAATGAGTTCTGGATGTGTAGTGTGTATGTTGTAGCCTGCATTATTGTAATGCATATGTTGTAGCCTGCATTATTGTAATGCATATGTTGTAGCCTGCATTGGGTACTGGATGTGTAATGCATTGGGTTCTGGATGTGTAATGCATATGTTACAGCATGCATTGGGTTCTGGATGTGTAATGCATATGTTGTAGCATGCATTGGGGATCTGGATGTGTAATGCATATGCTGTAGCATGCATTGGGGTTCTGGATGTGTAATGCATATGTTATAGCATGCATTGGGTTCTGGTTGTGTAATGCATATGTTATAGCATGCATTGGGTACTGGATGTGTAATGCATATGTTATAGCATGCATTGGGTTCTGGATGTGTAATGCATATGTTATAGCATGCATTGGGGTACTGGATGTGTAATGCATATGTTATAGCATGCATTGGGGTACTGGATGTGTAATGCATATGTTATAGCATGCATTGGGGTACTGGATGTGTAATGCATATGTTATAGCATGCATTGGGGTACTGGATGTGTAATGCATATGTTACAGCATGCATTGGGGTACTGGATGTGTAATGCATATGTTATAGCATGCATTGGGGTACTGGATGTGTAATGCATATGTTATAGCATGCATTGGGGTACTGGATGTGTAATGCATATGTTGTAGCCTGCATTGGGTCCTGGATGTGTAATGAATGTCATGATGACTGTTGTCAGCATTGGGTAGTGCCCGTTTTTGCAGATTTGATCTGACACTTGCTCTGCGGATCCCTCCAGTGCCAGGGCTGGGAGGTGACAGCTGCAGTCCTATCACTAGTGGTAACTTCTGCTTGGATGTAATGCTGAGTGAGCGGGCAGGAGGGCATGTGGAAGCACACAGGGGGCACACACAAAAGCAGCCTGCCTGGCTCTCTGCATATACATCCTTCGGGTGGGAGTATCCGCTGAGTGGCGCAGAGTCCTTCTTGCAGTCCAGCCCTCTCTCTCTCTGCATCTTTTTTCCTGCATCTCTATCCAGAAACACCCCCTGAACTGCATGGACCATTGGCAGCGTCACCTACTCTTATTGCCATCTTCTCGCCTGGTCATGGTTGCATGATTGTCATTCTGACGGCGTTTTCTCCTCTTTTAGATAGCGGCTGGCTGGATCTGTGGAGAACTCCTCTCTGGTGGTACTTTTTTTTTTTTTTTTAATTGAGTGCTCAGAGCTGGAAGATGCCCGGGGTGGTGAGCAAGAACCCGGACCTGGAGTTTGACTCCTTGCAGCCTTGTTTCTACCCAGACGAGGATGACTTTTATCTGTGTGGCCCGGACTGTGCCCCCCCAGGGGAAGACATCTGGAAGAAGTTTGAATTGCTCCCCACGCCCCCTCTTTCTCCAAGCAGAGCAGGGCTACAGAGTGACCCTCTGTCTCCTGGGCAGGGGCCCCTATTAGATTATGGCTTACCGGGCGTTGAGGATCCCTTGGACTGGGCATCGGAGTTGTTGCTGTTGCCTCCTGAAGCCGACTTGCTTGGGGGCTCCGGCTGGAGCACAGATCTGGGTTTGTCCACTGGCAACCTCAAGTCCATCATTATCCAGGACTGTATGTGGAGTGGCTTTTCTGCCAGGGAAAAGCTTGAAAGGGCAGTCAACGAGAAGCTGGGTAAAGCCGCAGGGATCGTCGAATCTGGAGCCCAGAACCAAACCATCACCCCTTCTGCCAGCAGTGTACCTGAGCAAGGCGAGGATTTAAACAACCCTGCTTCCCACTGTGTAGACCCAGCAGTGGTTTTCCCATTTCCCATCAACAAGGGAGAAAGCGGCAGAATTGGGCAAGCCAGTCCTCCCGTCAGTGCCACCTCCACCGCTGTACCCTCTAATGCATCAGTCAGAAGCAGCAGCCAGCCAAGCGGAACCAGCAGTGCCAGCTCTGGAGACGACAGCCATAGTGAATCTGGTAAATTCATTATCTATTTTGCTTGATGGACCTACTTTCTGGTCATTTTAGAATTTTTAAAGCAGCATTGTCCCCATCTAGTAAAACTAAGTGGCTGTATATTGTTGGCATAGGTAGATCTGTAATTACTGAGGTTCTAGCATGTTTGTGATGGGTTGCATGAGGGGCGCATAAATCATGCCGTTTCGAGATTGGCATGAATCATAGAAACACATATAAGGGGCAACACTTTGGCACCGAGGGTCATCAACGTGCCCTGCGGATAAAGGTAGACATGTGACGGGGTGTATGCACTTGTGTTTGTGGGTGTGTATGGAAAGTGACTCGAGAGGAGCTGTAATCTGTAGGTCTCATGTTCATACTTGTAGGCAATGCCCAGACTGGTGCGTCTTCGCCCCAGCCAATTTATGTCTGCCAGTACGAGATGAATAATCTCGTGTGTTCCAATTTATTAAATTCTCCAATCATTGAGAGGTGAGAAGTTATTAAACGTCGTTCCGGCAGATTGGTAATCCTTTTTATCTCAACTGTACAACCGGTCTACTCGCTGTATCGGTTGACCATTATTAGATTTCATCAGGTCTTTGCGACGGTCTACGTCTCACATTGTCATTGTACAAGGTGAGGTCTGTTTTGGAGGTCTGTAGCCAATTCGAGAGTGAAACGTGACATTGAGTTAGGTCAAGGGCATTTTCTCCTCTCCACCGTCCTCCTTGAATGGAACGTGTAGAGGGTATGTCCATGTAGGTATGGTGGAAGCTCTCGAAACAACTGACAGTCACTTCAGCTCACCAAGTCCTTCTTCTTTGACCTCACTCCCACAATGAGCATTGAGAAGAGTGCCCCGTTAGAGGCCAATCAACGGTGGCCTATTGAGCACCGAGGCCACCAGATGGCGATGTTTTTTTGCTTTTCATTCTGAAAGGGTTCATTGAATTAAGCGAGACCTTTTTAAGGAAGCAGACGGGGGTTGCTGTATATCTGAAAGGTAATCCTATCATGTTAGTTACTAGTAACAGATGCTTAGCAACTTAAAAAGCAGCTTCTCGGGCAGAATTACAACACCAGTGTTCCACCAGGCCTCCCTTCAATCGCCGTGCTGGCCATTTATCCTAATGGCTTACTAATTGTAGCTGCACAACAACATCCAGCGGACCCTGCTGGTCTGATAATGCTAAAGTTTATACCTACAGGCTAGACCCAACCAACCTCTGGTGGAAATTATACATTTGCCCAACTGTATTGAATAAAACCTATTTCTTCATATGATATTCTTTTTCGTAAATTTTTTTAAAAATGATCCTTCATTATGGATCATATACCCTTAAAATAATACTTAATTGGGATTCTTAGCAGTGCCCCCTTATGGCCAAAAAATGTGAAAAAATATAACCTGAAAAAAAGTGTTTCCATTGGCATTTTTTTTATTTTTCAGTCTAGCTTTATATATATATATATATATATATATATATATATATATATATATATATATTTGTTAATTTTTTTTTTTATTATTATTATTTTTTGCCTTTTAAATAGTAGCAGTCAATTTGGCATATTATTCTAGTCCTAGTCACAAACTGGCTAAACCCCTTTGTTGTTTGTGCCTTGACAGCTCCGAGGAAGCACTTCCTCGCAACAGCTGTCTTATTGGCTAGAAACCAAATCCCTGGCTTAAAGGGGCCTGCAGATGACCAGCAGTACATTATGCCTAGAAACAAACCCAGCGATTGTGTCTGGCTTTCCCTGTCACCGAGGAAGACAATTTGTTGAATGTTTGTTTTTGTTTTTTTGTTTTTTTTTTAAATCCTCCAAGTGCAGCAAATCTCCAGTTTGCTCTTTTCATGGAGCCTGTATCTGACTGTACAATTAGTTCCACTGTAATCCACGTAGCAGCGGACGTGACGCAGTGGCCGCGTTTGGCGTTCCTCACTTTTGCAAAGGTTCATGTTTGAATTAGCAAAAATGAACAAGCCTAATCAGTTGTAGAGGCAGAAGCCTCTTTGTACGAAGATGGTCAGTCTGGGCTTGGAAAGATGTGTTTGACGGGTCTCAGGTCGTTACTTACTAGACTTCGGAGGTTATCTTTATCCATGGTAACACTAATTTTTCTTCTATTTTTTTTTGTCAGATGACGAGGAGGATGATGAGGAAGATGACGAGGAGGAAGAGATTGATGTTGTCACGGTGGAGAAAAGGCGTTCCTTATCCAACAGGCCAGTTAATTGCCCGGCAGTGCTTCGCTCCAAATCCGCCACCAACCTTGCCTCTGGAAAAAATCTTCCCACCGAACTTATCCTCAAGCGGTGCGCTCCGGTCCACCAGCAGCATAACTACGCGGCCCCGTCGCCCTACGTAGAGACGGAAGAAGTAGCTCCGCCTCAAAAAAAGCAGAAGAACGAAACTCCCCGCGTGGTAAAGAATGTGGTACAACCAAAGGCTAAAAGCTCCAGCCCTCGTAACTACGACTCAGAAGACAGCGAGAGGCGACGCAACCACAACATCCTCGAGCGCCAGCGTCGCAACGACTTGAGGTCCAGCTTTCTCACTTTAAGGGACCACGTACCCGAACTCATTAAAAACGACAAGGCCGCCAAAGTCGTTATTCTCAAAAAAGCCACTGAATACGTTCACTCCCTTCAGGCCGACGAACAAAGATTGTTACAGGAGAGAGAGAAACTTCAGCTCCGACAGCAGCAGCTCCTCAAGAAAATAGAGAAAGCACGGACTTGCTAGACTTTGTTTCTTTTCCCTCTCCTTCTCTTTCCGAACTGTCACTGCCACTTTGCACAAATTTTTGATTCTTCAGAGCAAAACGAGAAAAAAATAAAAATAACGAGAAGTGTCGTTCTTTTTTTTTTCGACAATACGAATGTTGGTTTCATTTCCAATCCAGTTCACTCTGCAGTTGAAGATACAATTTTTTTAAAACATTTTTTATACGTTTTTGTTTCGTCATCGTTTCGAAACAACTGGATGATTTTTTTTTTTGTTCCTCAGTTGAGTAGACTGCCAAATGATTAACTGTTTTATTATAATTTTTATTTTATTTTTTTGCTATAAACTTTTGTAGGTTTTGTTTTTCATGTTGTGAGCGTTTTTGAGCTGCTGATCACATTTGTTTTTTGTAAGGTTCATTCAACTTTTTTGGTTTGTTGATGGTGCTCATTGTAACCTTCTGGGGTTAGCACTTGTACCTCTGGAGGAATCTCTGTATATACCATTAATACTTGCCTTTTCTCGTGCAACTTTCTGGGGCTATGCTGGGTAGCTCTTTACTACCGATATTTAGACTGGAAGTTCAGACCCAAGTACTGTAACGCCTCAATGTTTGAGGAGCATGTTTTGTATACAAATATATTGTTAATCTCTTGTTATGTACTGGACTAATTCTTACACTGCCTGTATACTTTAGTATGACGCTGATACATAACTAAATTTGATACTTATATTTTCGTATGAAAATGAGTTGTGAAAGTTTTGAGTAGATATTTACTTTATCACCTTTTTGAACGGAGAACTTTTGTAAAGAAAAGTATTATATATGCCTTTTTTCTTAGCCCGTTTTCGTTGGTCCTTTCCTCTTTTTTTTTATTGTATTTGTTCATGTCTTTGTTTTGGCGCATAGAACCGGAACGTTTCAGAGTTCTGTGTATGTTTTTTGTTTGTTTTTTACTCATTCTTTTTTCAACCAATGTACATTTTTTAGTGCTTTTTTTCTTCTAGCACTTTGAAATACCTCATGTTTATGAAAATAAATAGCAGCAAAAGTTCATGTCTGTGTCTATTGGTCAATATAACGAGATTGGGAAAGATAGGTGATGTCTAAAGTTGAGCATGGGGGGGAACTTGGCACCTTTTAAAGGGGTTGTTCCATTTCCGATTTAGCTCCCATACACGCCCATAGGAGTTACGGAAACCTTAAAGCATCTGCTCCTTGGCTGTTTCCGTAACTCCGCCTTCCCTGGCTGGTGCTTACTGTGGTAATTCCCACCTGTGCCATGAAAGGTTTTTTTAAATATTTTCTTTCCCCCCTACTATTTTAGGTACTTATCACCTACACAGCAAAGACAAGAGTCCTTTTGAAAAAACCTTGTGTGGGATGATAGCTGCCACCACTGGTTGTCACCCTGTGCAGAAGGGTTGGTCTGTTTCTACATGAAATTACTAAAAGTTTAGAAAATGAAGAGTGCAACCTACCAGTCACTCTCTATTGTCCACCTCATGCTAGCACTAATGGTCCAGTGTGTGACCATCTCTGGCACCCATACACATCAGCAGAATGAGGGCCTCCTGACCACCTATGAGGCACTACAAAAGGGGGTAGCTGAAGTAGAGAGTTGGCCATGCATCCATCGTTTCCTCATTTCTGGAGTGCAACTGGGGAAGAAGAGGACCTCCATATTCCTGATGGATGGACCTTGAAGAGGAGTTGGCATCTATCAGGCATTTATGGCATATTTTTTTATGTGCCATAAATTTTTCAGGTGGTAATACCCATTTTATTGCGTCTCTTGGGATCTGTTCAGTCTGATAATCCAGATAAGCTTGTGCAGCCCAATTTTATACACCTGAAGATTCACCCTTCTGTGCTGGGGCTGAACTACATTTAACCATAGCTGGCACATTTGCATATACAGTTAGCCACTGGATGTGATGAGCTATAGCTTAGCTATTGTTCATCTAATGGACCAGAAGACAACAGGAGATTTTGATATTCAAAAAGGCGCTACGTGGAAAATAAAGGTCCCACAAACAAAGCCACCTTAAAGGGAACCTGTCATCAACTTTGTGCTGCCCATACTAACGGCTGAATAAAGTAGAGACATGTGAGTTGATTTCAGCGCTCTGTTTAAAAGTAAGTGGTTGCTGAGAACCAACATTACAATCATTGCAGACTGGGCCTGGAAAAGAGTCACGGCCACCTGAGAAGAGTCATGGTTATTCATAAAGTCCTGCTCTCCCTGCCCACCTGCTGATGATTGTCTCCCTGTCTCTCTAGGAAAGAACTGCCAACCATCAGATGGCCGGGGAGAGCAGGAGATTATGAATAACTATGACTCTTCTCAAGTAGATTTGACTCTTTTTCAAGGCCTGTGCTGTAATGATTATGATGCTGGTTCTCAGCAACCACTTACAGGTTCCCTTTAAATAGACATAAGTCAACTGTAGGAGAAAGTTTGTCCTATACTTACTGTTCTGAAGTTGTGTGGATCAGTCTCTCAGGAACACGGTCGCATGATGCTCCTCTTGAAAATCCTAGTTTCACCGAAGTCACATTCTTTTTACTAGTTTCTGGCCTGGCCTTTGGATGGGACGTCACCTCCACTGTGGACAGGGACAGAACTGCTCCTCTCCCTGGAGCATGTGCAGATGAGGTGGATTCAGAAGTCTGTGCATGCGCCATTGAGAGGACTAGTTCTGGCCTTGTCCACTGCAGAATTGATGTCCTGTCCATAGCTCCAGTAGAAAATCTGGTAAAGGATGTGACGTCGTTAGAAGCTGGATTTTCAGAAGAGGAGCATCATGTTATCGGGTTTCCGATAGGCTGATCCACGCAACTTTGAAACGGTAAGTATATTACACACTTTCTCATATAGTTGGGTTATGTGCATTTAAGCTGGCGTTGTGGGACCTTTTTGGTCCCATAAAACTCTTTTAACCTTTATTTTTAATCTAGCGCCATTTTGAATATCAAGATCCTCGTTCATTAGATGAAGAGTAGCAGCAGTAATGTATGTCTGTTCATCCACCGGGTTTCCAGAAGGCCGATCAACCCAACTTCAGGAATAGTAAGTATATTACAAACGTTCTTCTACAGGTGTGTTTTATGGGTCGTGGAAATCCTCCATGGAGAGGCATGTGACCATAGTGATGTGCCACTTGGGGACACATCCCTGCTGGAAGTTTACATGCAAGGACCAAAGTGCTGTGAAAACAGTTGTGGACCCATGGAGCCGGAAACTCAGTCAGGGAGCAGGTAGATATGCTACCCTTGCCAGGGTAGTTAGGGTGAGGGAGTTGTTTAAAAAAACATTAATAAACATATTTTATTAACTTATATTTTCAAAGTAAAGAAGCAATACATAAGTATTTGTATATCATCATATATAAATAGCACCTTGTGCGGTTAGTAATACAGTATATAGGGTAAGAAAAAAGTCAGGACACGCACCTTTACCTGGTGTAATTTCTAAAAAATCGACTTAATGTGTGAAAGCATTCACTGGGAGGGAGGCTGCATTATTTTATGCTGGAAACGTTTTTGGCCGCCATTTTGAAATCTGCCATATTGAATTCAGCCCAGGTTTCAACAATGGGCATGTGATATATCAGTCTCTGCTAGAATTTACTCAGAAGTGCACTGGACGTGTCAGTTTTTATCTGTATTTTTTTACGGTTTAGTGAGGTCAAAGTTTCCTGTGCATCTCGCAGAATGGTGGACACAAGGAACACGTCATGCAAAGCACTTTAGGAAACGTTGACCTCGCTGATACGTCAAAACAGACTCTTCCAGTGGGTTCCTGAGTAAATTCTAGCAGAATTCAATATGTCAGATTTCAAAATGGCAGCTGAAAACTTTTCCACCCCCACCAACCAATCAATACTTTCACGCATTGGAAGTAACTTTTCTACAAATTACATCAGCTGAAAGGCTGTGTCCTGACTTTTGCTTCATCATGTGTGGATTTTCTAGAACACTAGTCAGCATTTTAATTTGGGCTGCCCTATTTTATATATGCTTAAAGGGGTTATCCCACGAATAATGTAAACAATGGAAAGTATACACAACTTTTTTCTAACAAATAGTGATGGCCTTGCGGTTCGCCCGGCGGTCAGTTTGCGGCGAACTTTCCGCGTTCGCGATCTGCCGAACACGCGCGTTATATTCTATTGCATTGCGCCAAACTTTGACCCATGACACATTCATCAGGTGGGACAGGACAGCCAATTGAGACATTTTAGCACATGGACACCCCCCCCCCCCAACACTATAACAAAACCAGATCTGGCAGCCATTTTACATTATGTGTTTTGCCAGTGTAGGGAGAGGTTGCATTTTAGGTTGTTAGGAACTTAGGGACACCAAACGCTAGCTAATAGGGCCACAAAAGTCCTTTTAACGTTGTGCTATCGATAGGTGTAATACACAGAGGGGTGTGATATACTTATAATATACTTTCTAACATAGAAAGTATATTATAGTGCATTTGTATGCTTCCAGAAAAGACTTATTGAGGCCTGCCATATATCAGCTTCTACAAAATAGTGAGAGAGGTTTTCCATATACCTGTGTCCACAAAATACAGATTGCGGGTTTTGATATACCTGCTTCAACTAACAACTGATTGAGGCCTGCCATATATCAGCTTCCACAAATACTGCTCTTCTCTAGGGACTTTGGCACAGGGTCATTTTGAAAATGACAGGCAGAGGAAGAGGCAGGCCGTTCCGCAGGGGTCGGGCAGGTGCACCAGGCCGGAGCCTAAGTGGGAAGTTGGAGAAGGTGCATGCGATTATGTCAAAGAACGCATCAGAGTTGTATGAGTGGCTCAATCAGTCTTCCGCTTCTGCACCCTCCTCATCCTCTGTATCTGCACCCTCCTCACTCTCTGCTCTATGCACCCCCAAATACACCACCATATCCCCTCCACTCGAGTCAGAGTAATTGTTTTTCCATCCATTCCCAGACCTTACCGATGCGCAGCCATTCTTGGCATCGGATGAGGAAGAGTAGGTAGCAACGGCCGCCACCCAGCGGTCTGACGACAGTACCCAGTTCAGCCCAAGGAGGGTGGTCCCCGCTGTTGATGCCTACTCCGAGAGCTCTAATGTCAGTGGTGGTGAAGGTGACGATGATGACGTGTCGATGGAAGAGGAGGGGAGTTCAGAGGGAGAGATGGAGCAGCAGATAGGGAGAAGAAGCAGGCATAACTCGCAGTGCACAGGAGGCAAAAAGAAGATTGCAAATGTATCTGGAGCGAGCCATCCACCATGCACAGTCACATCTTGAGTTCCCAGAACGCCGGCACATGGCTCCGCAGTGTGGGCTTTTTTTTAACTTGTCAGCTGCTGACAATAATGTTGCTGTCTGCAGCCTTTGCTGTCAAACGCATAAGTTGCTGTAAGCCCAACACTCACCTAGGGACGACCGCCTTAAGAATGCACCTGGCCTCCCATCACCGAACCCAGTGGGAGCAACGCCGTCAGAACCCACAAAGCCACACTCCCGGCGCTCCATGTCCTGCCTCTTCTCCATCTCTCTCCTCCACTCCACCTTCCACCGTGCCATCGTCGCGTTCATCTCGCACAAGGCAGGCTTCCGTGGCCCAAATGTTCGAGCATAAAAAAATGATGACGCTGGATAATCCTCTTGCCCAACAGCTGACCGTTGGCTTGTTGGAACCGTTAGGCCGCCATCTACTGCCATATAAATTGGTGGACTTGGAGGCCTTTAGAAAAATTGTGGCCATTGGCACACCGCAATGGAAGGTCCCCAGAAGGAAATATTTCTCCCAGAAGGGCATCCCTGAAATATATGGCCACGTTCAGCGGCAAGTTAATATATCTCTGGCACACAATGTCAGTGCCAAGATACATTTGACCACAGACACGTGGTGTAGCAAACACGGGCAGGGAAGGTACATAACTTTTACTGCCCACTGCTTGAACCTTCTGACAGCCATCAAGCATGTAACCCGTGGCACCCGTGTGGATTTGGTGTTACCGCCACAGATTGCATGCAGGCCGTCCTTTTCTTCTCCTCCTCCTACTCCATCCTCCATCTCCTCCTCAGCTGACTCCTCCTTTTCCACTGCTACCGCCTATTTTGCTGCACGCTCCCCAGAACCTATTCGACGTGCCAGATGAGACGTTGCCATGCTGTGCTGCGGCTGTTGTGCCTGGAAGCCAAGAGCCACACCGGTCCTGCACTGCTTTCAGCTCTGTGGTCACAGGCCGATCAGTGGCTAACCCGGCTCAATTTGACAGTTGGTAAAGTGGTGTGCGACAACGGTGCCAATCTGCTGAGCGCGCTGAAACAGGGCAAAATGACACACGTGCCGTGCATGGCACACGTCCTGAACTTAGTCGTGCAGCGATTCGTTGCCAAATACCCTGGGGTTAAGGACATCTTGCGGCAGGCCAGAAAAATCTCTGGCCATTTTAGAAGTTCTTACATGGCCATGGCTCGCCTTGCTGACGTTCAGCGGCACCACCATTTGCCCGTCAGACGTCTAATTTGTGACTGCCCAACGCGCTGGAACTCCACCTTGTATATGCTTGATAGGCTGCTCCAGCAGAAACGTGCTGTTAACGACTACCTATACGAACTGTGCGGCAGGACAGGTTCTGGGGAGCTTGGTTTCCTTTCACCGCACCAGTGGCTGCTCATGAGTGACGCATGCAGACTCCTGCAGCCTTTTGATGAGATCACCAAACTGGTCAGTCGCAGCCAGCGCACCATCAGTCACATCGTACTTTACTCCTTCTTTCTGGAGCGTGCATTGCGTTGTGTCATTGATCAAGCCATCAAGGAGCAGGAGCTGGAAAATGAGGAAGTTGCAATGCTGGATGAATTCCCAGGGGGGGCTACTCCATCTGAGACAAGTCAGCAGGAGTCTGAAGAGGAGTCAGAGGAGGATGGTGCCTGGGGGGAGGAGGAGGAGCAAGAATAGTAGGCTTTAAACTTTTCGGTGATCCCTGGTGTTGTCCGTGGCTGGGGGGAGGCGACCGAGGACGACATTCTCCTGGGCGATGAGCAGGAGCCAGGGCGCTCCACTGCTTCAAATTTAGTGCAAATGGGGGCCTTCATGCTCCAGTGTTTGAAGAGTGACCCTCGTATAAAAAGCATAAAGGTCAAGGAGCTTTGCAAACACAAAATGGCAGACATGTTACCAGCATCACAAAGCGCTGTCAGAATGCAGCATTTCCAGGCCTTGCTGCGAGAGATGCTGCATTAATCAATGCTGCTGTTGTGGGCACTGGCAGAGGAATTTCCACCCACAGCGAAACAGGTGCGGGTACCAATCCTACCACGCCTGCAAAAAGAGGGCGGTTTGAAGATGTGTTGGTCACTTCGGATATGAGATCATTCTTGCAGCCAACCCATGGACAGCCGCCTTCCGGATCCAGCCTCAGGGAACGCCTAGACCGACAGGTGTCCGACTACATCGAGTAAACGGCCGATGTGGACGTTCTGAGAAGCGAGGAAGCTCTTGACTACTGGGTGTGCAGGCTTGACCTGTGGCCAGAGCTGGGACAATTTGGCATGGAACTCTTGGCTTGCCCCTCGTCGAGTGTCCAGTCGGAAATGACGTTCAGCGCAGCAGGGGGGATTGTGACTGATAAGCACACTCACCTAGCTCACGGCAGTGTGGACTACCTCACATTTTAAAAAATGAATGAGGCATGGATCTCGGAGGAATTCAACACCTGTGATGACCACGTGTAATTGAATTTCCTCATACCAGCCCACACATATCTGCCACCACCCAGAACAAAGAATGGTCCTTGCCTTATGTATATACAGCGGCATAAAAGGCCTTTTATGTCAGGTGAATGCCTAATGTGACTAGTGATGAACGAAGTTTTGTAGAACTTGATTCGGCTGCTTCGGCGAATTATACAAAAAATTTGCTTCAAATTACTTTGTCACAGAGCGCATTTCTTTGTAAGTAGTGGGTGCAATAACGGGGAATGGCGAGGGCACCGCCCCATCATTGAACCCCCCAGATGCTTCGCTGATCGCGGCATCAGACTTTAATATTAAAGTGTATAATAATAAGAAAAAATAATAATCATACTTATCTCATCATTTTGATCGCGACGAGCCGGCCGCTGCCATCTTGAATAAAGATCCAGCTCAAAATCTCGTGCAGCCCATGGCGACGTCACCGCGCACGGGATATTACGTGGGATCTTCAAGCAAGATGTCGGCCGCCGGCTTTTCACGCTCAAACGAATGAGGTATGATTTAAAAAACAGTTTTAATCCATTTCAGGGAAAATCAATTCGTTACCGCGAAGGACAAGGAAATTCAGCTTCGAGCCAAATCGAATTTTCCCTGAAATTCGTATCTAAGTCCACTTCGCGGACTTCTATTCACTCAACACTAGTTATGACCGTAACTGTTTTGCAGTCCACGCACCACAGATACCTTCTGTGTGCAAGCCACATTTTCCTCAGTCCCCTTTATAGAAATGGCTTATCCTGTCTGCAAAATAGGACATGTTGTATAATTTGCTGGATGGAAATATCCGGAAGACAGAAGATATCCATGTGCTGTAGTTTGTTTCTTTTTGCGGACCCATAGAAATGAATGGGTTCATGGACGACCCGCAAAAAATGCGAATCGGATGTGGACCCAAAATACAGTCGCATGCATGAGGCCTTGGACATTGTATGCATGGTGTTATCAGCTTAGACATTGTGTGGCGCCCCTGCTGTTTACTGAGTATGACGGTTGTGCACTGTATAGGATTGTTATTTTGGACATTGGGGGAGAGTTATCTAAACCGTTGTAAAGGAAACTGGCTTAGTTGCCCATAGCAACCAATCAGATTCCTCCTTTCATTTTTCAGAGCTCCTTTGGAAAATAAAAGGTGGAATCTGATTGGTTACTATGAGCAACTAAGCCAGTTCTACCTCCCCCATTGTATTTAGCACACTGTTATTTGGACACTATAGGACACTGATATTTAGACACTTAAGGGTTATTTTTAAATTTTTTGACCATACACCATATGGAGGGGGAGGTTGCTCAGAGAAGGTACCACCTAGGCGGGCACCATCCAATGTAAGGCGCAATATATCATTGCATATCCAGGTGTATTTATCATTCAGTAGTTAGAGTAAGCTAATGACAACTCCTTTGGCATCTCCATAGGTTGCCATGTTGGTTGTCACCCTTCTTCACTAAAAAGGAGCAGCTCACTGACTTCTGTTTTCTGTAATTTCTTTGTTTTAAAGGGGTTGTCCACTTTCTAGTTATTGTTGACTAATGTGTTTGGAAGATGATTATATGGAACTCACTAGTATAGCCTTTGTTAAAATTCTGCACCAATTTCTATATTTCATAAGATATCCTCCTCATTTATCAAACTGGTGTAAAGTAGAACTGGCTTTATTCCCCATAGCAACCAATCAGATGCCACCTTTCATTTTCCAAAGGAGCTGTAAAGAACAAAAGGTGGAATCTGATTGGTTGTTATTGGTAACTAAGCCAGTTCTACTTTACACCAGTTCGATAAATGACCCCAAAAGTCTTTTGTGCCATCCACACAGAGGTCCTGTCCATAAAATGGCCGCTAATAGAGGGTCATGGGACCAGACAAATCACCTCCATGTGATGTCTCCTCCATTCAGAAACACTACACCTGCACTAAACTTCCAACAAAATTAAGTACAGACGATAGGTGCAGTGTATTTGAATGGAGGAGACATCACATGGAGGTTACATAGTTGATACGGTTGAAAAAAGACATAAGTCCATCAAGTGATCTGCCTGGTTACATGACCCTCTATCAGCAGCCATTTTATTGACAGGACCTCTGTGTGGACTGCACAAAAGACTTTTTAAACAAGGGGGCATACCTTATCAAACAGAAAATGGTGCAGAATTACAACAAAGGGTATATTAGTGAGTGCCATATAATCATCTTACAAACAGATTGGTCAACAGTAACCAGAAAGTGGCCAACTCCTTTAAGTTAAAGGGATTGTCCCTCGAAAAATATTCTACATTTTTCAAACCAGCACCTGAATCTAAATACTTTTGTAACTGCATGTAATTAAAATGTTTGTATAGCCACTGAAATATTCACTGAAATCTATCTGTACAGTGCCACCTGCTGTTTGCTCTTTTTCTATTTTCTCTATCCTGGGCGCACATGCTCAGTTCCATCTTTCGACAGCCACCAGCTGCAGCAGAATGGACACGCTCCCTGATAAAGGCCATGCTCCCTGAGCTGCTGTCACGGCTGAGGATGGGGGAAATCCTCAGCCGTGTGGAGCCAGGTGATGTTATGGCTGCTTGACCAAGAAGACAGGATTAGGGAGCAGGTCACCTCCTAAACGCATCCCTAACCTGACCCTGACTCCTAGCTACACCCAAGGGTTGGACACACCCAGTGACATCACACACACACTGGGAAGGAAGTTAACCCTTCCAGTATCACAGAAGGGAAAGACACATAAATGGGAAGTGCACACAATACATACAACGTGCATAACATACACACACCTAACATAAAGGAAGCTAGGTGTGACCGCATGCCAGGGCAGCAAGCTGCCAAGCGACGCTCAGGCTGCTCTGCTGCAAAATACAACACTGGTTGCCCGCGGCAACCACAAGTGAGGCCACAGACAAGCGGCCCTCACCCGTGGTTGAACACCCATACAAAACCGCAGGCAACTGCATGCGGTAAAGGAGTCACGGTCATGGGCATGGCCGTGACAGCTGCCAGCCTGAAATAAATCTAACGAAGCAATGAATGGTGATATCTCTGGATCAATGTGAGGTACAGGGCCGGTTCTCAGCTTATTACCAAGAGACTGCTATGCACTATATGATATCGGATTTTCATTTTTTATTTTTTTTTACGTTATTCATGGGATAACCCCTTTAAGATGGAAAATACTTTTTTGTAGTTATTTTCATTAAACCCGCCTGCCACCCAACAGTGCATAGCATAGTCTATCTCCACAAGTGCTCCGTCATCCCTAGGAATACAAGGTCTGTTAACGTTTACACAGGAGCTAAATGTCAAAGCTGTAGAGCATAATTACCTGCCCGCTTTTTATGTGCCTGAAATACGATGTACATCAGCAGATTTGTTAGCGAACAATAAAAAAAGGGGGTCTCTATTATATTTGAAAACGATTAAGCACTACTTATTGCCCTGTAGTATGATATGTCAATATCCGCAAGGATCAGGTATCCACACCCAGTCAGGCGTGAAGAGATTTCCTTTACATGTGAGGAAAACTAATAAACCGTTTGAAGTTCTGCTTCACTCAAATGACTCAGATCAATCTTACAATATCTGGAGAAATTTGTTTTATTTCCCTCTTAACCACATTGTCTGTCTTGGAAGCTTTGTTCCATGGATTGAATGTCATGGGCTTTACCGTGCCGTAACGCTATCAGTTTCATTGTCGTGATAAAGGCTGATGTGGTGTCGCTCCTTTGTGAAATTATTCTAATTACTTTCAAGTGGGACCTAGCTCCAAGTTGAGATTTAGGTCCAAAATCTTTAGCTTTCCCACAGGTCTTTATGAAAAGTTTTGACCCATTGAAACCAAAAATGTTCTCAGGAAATTAGGTTCATCTTATCAACGTCAATTTGTAGGACTTTCAAGTGGGACCTAGCTCCAAGTACAGATTTAGGTCCAGAATATTTAGCTTTCCCACAGGTGTTTATGAAAAGTTTTGACCCATTAAAACCAAGAATGTTCTCAGGAAATTAGGTTCATCTTATCAACATCGGCTTGTAGGACTTTCAAGTGGGACCTAGCTCCAAGTAGAGATTTAGGTCCAGAATATTTATCGTTCCCACAGGTGTTTATGAAAAGTTTTGACCCATTGAAACCAAGAATGTTCCCAGGAAATTATGTTCATCTTATCAACATCGGCTTGTAGGACTTTCAAGTGGGACCTAGCTCCCAGTAGAGATTTAGGTCCAGAATATTTAGCGTTCCCACAGGTGTTTATGAAAAGTTTTGACCCATTGAAACTGAGAACGTTCTCAGGAAATTTTGCTCATCTTATCAATGTCGGCTTGTAAGACTATCAAGTGAGACCTATCGTAGCTCCAAGTGGAGATTTAGGTCCAGAATCTTTATCGTTCCCACAGGTGTTTATGAAACGTTTTGACCCATTGAAAGCAAGAGTGTCCCCAGGAAAATAGGTTCATCTTATCAACGTCATCTTGTAGGACTTTAAAGTGGGACCTAGCTCCAAGTAGATATTTAGGTCCAGAATATTTAGTGTTCCCATTGGTGTTTATGAAAATTTTTGACCCATTGAAACCAAGAATGTTCCCAGGAAATTTGGTTCATGTTATCAACGTTGGCTTGTAGGACTATCAAGTGGGACCTACTGTAGCACCAAGTAGAGATTTAGGTCCAGAATATTTAGCGTTCCCACTGGTTTTTATGAAACGTTTTGACCCATTGAAACCAAGAATGTACCAGGAAATTTGGTTCATCTTATCAATGTCGGCTTGTAGGACTTTTAAGTGGGACCTTGCTCCAAGTAGAGATCTAGGTCCAGAATCTTTAGCGTTCCCACAAGTGTTTATGGAAAGTTTTGACCCATTGAAACCAAGAACGTTTCCAGGAAATTAGGTTCATCTTATCAATGTCAATTTGTAGGACCTTGACTTTTAGAGGGCACCAAATACAGACACTAGACATGTGAACGTCCACAATTATATCTGGAACTCATGGACATAAATAAAGACCAAGGAGCTATTTGTGAACCAACCCAAAAATGTTATAGACCCTATCGACAACTTAGTAATCTCAGCTTTCAACAAGGTTGCCTCTGAATCTCATGGGACCTGTTGTGGTGGCTATTTTTGTCACAAAAATTGCCCCATTCGAAAAGATGTTTGGGATATTACATGGATGACTTTAAAGACCCTCACAGATCAAAAAGTACCCAGGATGGTGACAGCCTTATGGCTTTGGCTGTGTCTTGTACTACAGCTCAGCTCATACACCTCAGGATCAGGGTTGCCAAACTGAATTTTTCATTTTTCTGGACAACTTATACAAAAATCATAGGTAGCCAACATTTTTTACAGACACCTTGGAAAATCATAATGAATGATAAAGATTATAAGTGATACATGTCTATAGCTCAATGTACTGATAAGGATTCAGCACCAGAATTTATAGTGAGGTGTAAAATGATGATAATTACCACTAAAATAATCTAGTCAAGAACCACTGGCCTCAAAAGTCATGGACACATCTATTATTTTTTTTCACAGACACAGGAAAAAGTCAATTATTTTTACGGACTGTCCAGTAATTTCTGGATGGTTGGCATGAATGTCGGATCGAGAGGGGATCTGGCATTTTGAAGAGCGCCATGGCCTCTTCTTAGTCATTGATGTCACTTTCATTGGTTACATGGCCAAAGTGAACGGACCTGGGCTGCAATACCAAGCACAGCCACTATACAATGTATGGCACTGTGTTTGGTATGCCATGAGCAGACTGCAGTGCTCACTGGTGCGGGACTGCCCAGAGTTGGACGCCCACCAATCAGATACTGACAAACTATCCTGAGAACACAATAGTATGACCAATCTTTAATGTTTGTAGAGAGTAATAGGTATACAGTCGTGGCCAAAAGTTTTGAGAATGACACAAATATTAGTTTTCACAAAGTTTGCTGCTAAACTGCTTTTAGATCTTTGTTTCAGTTGTTTCTGTGATGTAGTGAAATATAATTACACACACTTCATACGTTTCAAAGGCTTTTATCGACAATTACATGACATTTATGCAAAGAGTCAGTATTTGCAGTGTTGGCCCTTCTTTTTCAGGACCTCTGCAATTCGACTGGGCATGCTCTCAATCAACTTCTGGGCCAATTCCTGACTGATAGCAACCCATTCTTTCATAATCACTTCTTGGAGTTTGTCAGAATTAGTGGGTTTTTGTTTGTCCACCCGCCTCTTGAGGATTGACCACAAGTTCTCAATGGGATTAAGATCTGGGGAGTTTCCAGGCCATGGACCCAAAATGTCAACGTTTTGGTCCCCGAGCCACTTAGTTATCACTCGTGCTGGAAAATGCAAACTGTTGTTGGATTGTTGGAAGAAGTTGCTGTTGGAGGGTGTTTTGGTACCATTCTTTATTCATGGCTGTGTTTTTGGGCAAAATTGTGAGTGAGCCCACTCCCTTGGATGAGAAGCAACCCCACACATGAATGGTCTCAGGATGCTTTACTGTTGGCATGACACAGGACTGATGGTAGCACTCACATTTTCTTCTCCGGACAAGCCTTTTTCCAGATGCCCCAAACAATCGGAAAGAGGCTTCATCGGAGAATATGACTTTGCCCAAGTCCTCAGCAGTCCATTCACCATACTTTCTGCAGAAGATCAATCTGTCCCTGATGTTTTTTTTGGAGAGAAGTGGCTTCTTTGCTGCCCTTCTTGACACCAGGCCATCTTCCAAAAGTCTTCGCCTCACTGTGCGTGCAGATGCGCTCACACCTGCCTGCTCCCATTCCTGAGCAAGCTCTGCACTGGTGGCACTCCGATCCCGCAGCTGAATCCTCTTTAGGAGACGATCCTGGCGCTTGCTGGACTTTCTTGGACGCCCTGAAGCCTTCTTAACAAGAATTTAACCTCTTTCCTTGAAGTTCTTGATGATCCTATAAATTGTTGATTGAGGTGCAATCTTAGTAGCCACAATATCCTTGCCTGTGATGCCATTTTTATGCAACGCAATGATGGCTGCACGCGTTTCTTTGCAGGTCACCATGGTTAACAATGGAAGAACAATGATTTCAAGCATCACCCTCCTTTTAACATGTCAAGTCTGCCATTTTAACCCAATCAGCCTGACATAATGATCTCCAGCCTTGTGCTCGTCAACATTCTCACCTGAGTTAACAAGACAATTACTGAAATGATCTCAGCAGGTCCTTTAATGACAGCAATGAAATGCAGTGGAAAGTTTTTTTTGGGATTAAGTTCATTTTCATGGCAAAGAAGGACTATGCAATTCATCTGATCACTCTTCATAACATTCTGGAGTATATGCAAATTGCTATTATAAAAACTTAAGCAGCAACTTTTCCAATTTCCAATATTTATGTACCGTATTTTTCGCTTTATAAGACGCACTTTTTTCCCCCCAAAAGTGGGGGGAAAATGGCAGTGCGTCTTATAAAGCGAACACTGCCATGTTTACTTTGCTGACGCTGATACATCGCAAGCCGCGATGTATCAGAGGGGTGGGAGGAGGGGACGGAGGCTGGCAACGCTCGCGGCGGGGCCCGATGCAGTCACTGTACTGTAATACATCGGGCCCCGCTCACGGCAATTATCACATGTAAAGAAAGCAGAGTGTAATGAAGCCTTTTTCATATGTAAAGTCTATTATCTTCAAGCAGTATCTCTGCTTTTAACTAGGGCAATCCTCTGTAGTAGTACACCTTACTATGAAAGCGGCAGGCAGGGCGGCAGCGTAATCTCGCGATGCTCACTCATTCACGCTCCTCCCACTTCCTTCATGAATGAGTGAGCATCGCGAGATTACGCTGCCGCCCTGCCTGCCGCTTTCATAGTAAGGTGTACTACTACAGAGGATTGCCCTAGTTAAAAGCAGAGATACTGCTTGAAGATAATAGACTTTACATATGAAAAAGGCTTCATTACACTCTGCTTTCTTCTATAACAGTACTCACTATGAAAGCAGCAGTCCAGCTGGCGCGTGACGTCACTCACTCGGTCATGCTCCTCCCACTTCATTAATGAAGCTGGCAGGAGCGTGACTGACTGAGTGACGTCACGTGCTGGCCGGACTGCTGCTTTCATAGTGAGTACTGTTATAGAAGAAAGCAGAGCCATTAAAAGATTTTACATATAAAGTCTGTGTGCACTGTGGTGTAATGGGGGTCACTATTCACACAGGACAATATACTGTGACACATATGATACTGTTACCAGCAGAAGATCATCTTATGCTGGTCACAGTATCATATGTGTCACAGTATATTGTCCCTGTGTGAATAGTGACCCCCATTACATAAGATGCTATATATGATGCTACATCCCCCTCATAACAATGCGTCATCCACAGGTCCCCCCATAACAGCGTCATCCACAGGTCCCCCCATAACAGCGTCATCCACAGGTCCCCCCATAACAGTGTCATCCACAGGTCCCCCCATAACAGTGCGTCATCCACAGGTCCCCCCATAACAGTGCGTCATCCACAGGTCCCCCCATAACAGTGCGTCATCCACAGACCACCATTAGTTCAAAACCCAGCAAAAGCACACCTTTTTGGTTCAAATATTTTTTTTCTTATTTTCCTCCTCAAAAATCTAGGTGCGTCTTATCATCAGGTGCGTCTTATAAAGCGAAAAATACGGTAATTCTCAAAACTTTTGGCCACGACTGTACGGTAAGTTTTTTAGAAAAAAAATATTCAGAATTTGCCTTTTTATGTAGATACATATTTCGTATTTTTCAGTGCCCCTGGAAGTTATTTATTTTCTACAACAGAAATCTTAGCTGGGGGTCACAGAACTAATAAAAGGTGCAATGTTTTCTTTATTTTTTTAGGAGGTCCATGTGACTGTGGTCACAGAAAGCGTTAGCAGATAATATTCTGTGTCAGCCAGACAAGAAAATGCACAGTGCTATGTCATGGCAGAAAGTGTAATCTCTTAAAGGAGACCTGCCACAAGACATTTGTAAAAGGGAACATCTATTTTGTTAATAACTTCTCTATTTTTTTTTATGTTTATGTCTAGCCTCTATATTGAGCTTTGACCGCCTGTAGTTACAGGCTCAAAACCTGAGGCTGCACTACTGAGAGATTACCAGATGACCGCACCTGATTGGTCATCAGAATCTCTCAGTGGTGCAGCCTTTAGACATTGGACCTGTATCTCAGTGTAGATGTTAGATACTAAAGAGGCCCCCTATAAAAACTTGAAAACATGGCCCTGGTTCCCATTTTTACCACCCCCGGCAAACATCATTGCAGTAGGAGTACTAGGAGATGAGCGCTTCCATTGTGGAAGCGCTCATCTCCATATCTAATCCATCTGTATCGCCGTCCTTAGGACAGCGATACAGATGCCTGTGCTGTGCTGCGGCAGGGGAGGGAGAGGTGTGTCCCTCCCCTGTTCTTCTGATAGGCCGCAGGCACTAATGCCTGCAGCCTATCAGAGGCCGGCTCAGGCGGCGCGATGACGTCATCATCACGCCGCCTGAGCCGGGCAGCACACAGCAGGGACACAGGCCGGAAGAGCCTGCATCGCATCGCTGCTGATGGAGGTAAGTATCAGTGTATTTTTTTTTTGTTTTTTTTTGTTTTGTTTTTTTTGGAGGGGGGGAGCTGGCACTATGGGGGCACTAAAGGGGAGAACGGCACTATGGGGCATCTGTTGGTACTTTTTTTTTAGGTGGCACTTCTTACTGGCACATTATTGGGGGGGGGCACCATGGGGGAGAGGAGCACTATGGGGGCTCTAAAAGGGCTTTTTTTTTTTTTTTTACACATTATGGGGGGCACTATAGGGGAGAACAGCACTATGGGGCATCTGGTGGCACTATAGGGGCATTATTTGGGGGCACTATGGGGAAGTGGGGGTTCTAAAGGGGCCTTTTTTTCTTATTGGCACATGGGGGCATTATGGCATCTGGTGGCACTAAGGGGGCATTTTTTACTAGCATATTATGGGAGGCACTATAGGGGAGGGCGGCACTATGGAGGAGTGGAGCACTATTGGGGCATATGGTGGCACTTTGAAGAGGCATTTTTTACTGGCACATTATAGGGCGGCAACATAGGGGAGAGGAGCACTATGGGGGCATCTGGGGGGTCTAAAGGGGCTTTTTTTTATTGACATATTATGGGGGCACTATAGGGGAGAATGGCACTATGGGGCATCTGGTGGCACTATAGGGGCATTATTTGGGGGCACTAAGGGGAAGTGGGGGCTCTAAAGGGGCCTTTATTCTTATTGGCACATTATGGGGGCATTATGGCATCTGGTGGCACTAAGGGGGCATTTTTTTACTGGCACATTATGGTAGGCACTATAGGGGAGAGCGGCACTATGGGGGAGTGGAGCACTATTGGGGCATATGGTGGCAGTTAGAAGGGGCATTTTTTACTGGCATATTATGGGGGACACTATGGTGAAGGGGGAGAGGAGCACTATGAGGGCATTTACTGGGGCACTATATAGGGGTATTTTATACTGGCATACATTATGGGGACATTAGCTCAACAGAGGGCACTAAGCGGGGGTATTTCATGTACTGGGAGAATTATTAGTACTAGGAGGTATTATGCAGAGCTTTGCTAATACTGGGGGGCTATGAGGAACATGATTACTAGTATGGGCACTATAGGGGCATTATTACTACTAAGTGTGCTCTGGCAGAGAATTATTTCTATTTTGGGGAGCCCTGTTACTTTGGGGGCACCCTGCCACAGTATCAGCTTAGCACAATAATTTTTGGGGGACATTATCTTTATACTATTAGTGTCTGGGCGCAGTTATTTTTTTAGAGCACTGTGTGCCAATTGTTGAAGGGGGCACTATCTGTGTGGTAGTAGTATTTCCAGGGGGACTGTTTCTGCAGTATAGTATTGGGGGCACAGCGGGCACAGTATTGGGGGTGGCAGGAAAGGGTGTTCAGAAGATGTGAAGATGATGGAAATGTGGGAAACTAATGTCTGTTTGTTAATCTCTGCAGAGATGGGAGATAGCTGAAAAATCATCATGGCGGTCTGGTCTGAATGGAGAAGATGAGGAAAGAGAACATCTACAACAAAGGTGACATCACTGGATGTAAGAGGTATGAGTTGCTATGTAGGAGAGGAGATGCTCCGGCTCCTCCCCTTGTCATTTGCAGAAGGAGGATTCAGAGCTGGGTGAGGACGGTCAAGGGGGGCAGCAGGCCACGGGCGGGTGACAGATGGTGGGGGGGAACCACAGGCCTTGAGCAGGATCAGGGGAGGGAGGAGAGCGGAGGAGCTTCCTGGCTGTAGCCGGCTGTCTATTGTATAATGTGAAGCAGGCAGTGCAGCCAGGACAGGTCCTCCCCTCTCCGTATGATGTGTAGACAGGCCGCAACTATAGAAGGTCAGCTGTACAGTGTTTGTTGGGAGTGGCCTATTATATGTAGGAGGGGCTTTTAATAATGGGCGGGGCCAAAAAATCACGCGCCGCATTGTTATTTTCCTACAGGGCTTTTAAAATCGCCAAGTAAAATAATCAGCGCAACACACTACACCCCTTCCCTGCATTTTTAAATATAAAGGGGGCTTTGAAAAATTGAATTAGCACAGCGCACTACACATGCCACATTTTTTTGCCTTTCGGACCCCCCCTAGACAAAATTCCTGGGTGCTCCCCTGCATGTACCTATGTGCCCGCATTGCTGAGAAAAATCATGTTTTAATATATGCAAATAAGCCTCTAGGAGCAACGGGGGCGTTACCATTACACCTAGAGTCTCTGCTTTCTCTGCAACTGCCGCGTCCTGACCACTTTGATTGACAGGGCCAGGCAGTGAAAACATCATAATGTATTTTCATGAATTTCTGGGGTATTCCTCCAGCCTTGAGGTGGCAGAACTGCAGAAACATCAGAGTGAGCTATGCTACACTATTTCCGCATCTCACAATTTGCAGAAACAGCTTGGCTGTTTCCATAGCTCTGGCCGCCTATAGTGTGACTGCTAGCAGGCTACAGGAGGTTTATTTATTTTATGCACTTATATAGCGCTACTATATTCTGCAGCACTTTACATCAAGCTGTCCCCAATGAGGCTCACAATCTAAGTGCCCTATCACTATGTCTTTGGAGTGTGGGAGGAAACCCACGCAAACACAGGGAGAACATACAAACTCCATGCAGACGTTGTCTTTGGTCGGATTCGAACCTAGGACCCCAGCGCTGCAAGGCACCATCATGCTAAGAATGAAAATACTGCTTTAATTTAGTACACAGCCTTTTTAATTTGAGACATAGCCTTTGTATATTAGGCAGTACAATAATGCACATTACCCCCGGCAATAGCAGTCAGTGGGCATAGCACAAAATCCAATACTGATGTAACATACTGCCCTGTAAAAGGGGCCATAAAGACACATCTTCTAGCCCGTGCACAAGGGCACTCTACTCTCATGTGACCTTGAAGACTGAAAGGCAGCAAGAAATCTTGATCATTCATTAACCTGCATTAATTGGAGCTCTGTGTTCACATACATTTGTATAAGGTTGGGCAGTAGAGCAGGAACACCTCCATGCGGAGTTACCCCTCCTGCTGCTATACATACAAGAAATGTTTTCTTTATTATTTTCTTCCATTTCTGTGGACAGTAATACTGAATATTACGGTAAATGTATATATACATATTAGCATAGATATTTAGTTGGAAGAAAGAATGAAGAAATGTCCATCAATTCATCTTCTCTCATTTAACTCTTTGTTAAATATTCAACCTGTGGCTCTCCAGCTGGTGTAAAACTACAAGTCCCAGCAGGAGAACCACAACTTAGAAGGGTTATGCCATGACTGTTGTAAGAATAAAATGAGATAAACCAATTGAAACGTTATTGTATCAGTAAGTAAATTACAAGTGTAACTAGTTTTTAATGCTAAATTTATTAAAATAACATTTAATGCTGGCACAAACCTTACGTAGACCAGTGGTCTACAGCAAGGTGCCATATTGCAGCCCCCAAGTGTAATTGTGACCATTATTGTATAGTTGTGCAGTATATGAAGGAATTTCCTTCGGACCCCACAGTTGCAGGCAGATCTTCTTCCGATCCAATGTCAGATTGGGGACATCATAGTCCCATCAGAGTCAAAGAGGTTGTATGAGATTAACAGCGCCGCTCTGTGGTATCTACCTCACCTTCCCACTACTCATCTCCCTTCATCAGACTTCTTTTCTTCCTACGTCTTGCAGTTTAGATTATCTCCTCTTTCCCTTACTTGTTCTGATCCTGAGTTACTTACAATTTAGGGCTATTGATTTAAAAATGAATGGAAAATTAAAAAAAGTTATGGTTCTTGGAATATAGGGAGGGAAACATTTCTACTTAAGGCGTTAAAATGGGGTTCCCGTTCTTGGAGAACCCATTGGAATACCCCACCCTGCACCACCTGGCAGGGTACATGCCCTACAAACCCGACCCCTAGCTACTGTACGCTCCTGTTGGTAGCAAGCTGGACTTACTCAACATTTCACGTAGATTTTAACTGTGTGGTTCTGTCTATTGTGGATTAGAAACTGAAGTTTCCTTTAAATGAAAAATGTCAAGTCCATGTTTGCATGAATGTGCCTTCTCTGTCTCAAACTAGAATCCAAGCAAAACCAAGATGCCGAGACAGCCAGAAAATGACTTTTCTGTGGTATAAATATTAATTTCTTGAGTGAAAACACGGATTTACCCGGTGACAGTTCTTTCTATTAATCACAGTGTTTTCATCCATGCATGGCTGGCAGATTAAAACAAAGCCACCGAACGCTTACTGCTTGATACACAGCTGAAGAGACGAGTAAAGAGGTGGAAATATTATATCTCTAGACATGACAGCTCCCTCAGCTGATCCCGGGACAGATGAAAGGGAAATTATCTTCACATCGCCAGGTAATCACCTTAAATTAATTCGGTGTTGGCGCTTATTTAGAATCAGTAGTCATGAAGGTGTCACGAATGCAAATGTCTCCGTGATTCAGAGTCACTTGAGGATACATTTTTTAATTCCTTGTTAGGGCTGAGGTGATCTTCAACTTTTTATGTCCATAAGTCGTGTCTTGTAGCTTAGCTGATCTCTATTGAAGAAGACTGTGAAGCCATACTGTACCTACTGCATGTAGGCCTCTGATTTCACATTGCAGCATACAGAGGGTTTTAATGTAATATTTCAAAATATGACTCCATGTTACAGTGCCGTATGGAGGCACCATATGGCGGCACAAATAGTACGGAGCTGTAGGGGATCTGTGTGCCGCCATACATGCTCTGCTGTGTGTAGAAGGCTGCAGTCTGTTGTAAACTTTTAGAACTCATTTTCTGATGTTTTGGTTGAGTTAGTGTGGCTTTGTATATGCATTACCCCAGAGATCGTATTTGTTATTTGTTTTATACACTGCTCACTAAAACATAGGGATATTTGGCTTGTGGGCGAAATGTCAGGATGAACCTAAAATTCACTTTAACCTTTACAGGTGAACTTAATGTGACCTTCTCTAAACTTTTGAGTGCACATGTCCAACTGTTCAGTGTTTCAGTACTTTTTGTACAACTTGCTGTTCTCTAACAAGGAGCCTAACAGCAAAATTCACAACAGGTATTTTATCCATGAATCACCCAATAAGTTTCCTGGTCCAATTAGAATTGGTATTTAAAGAGTCCTCCTCATCACGCTGTTCACATTTTGACATCATGAGACGAAGACAACACCGAACAATTGATCAGCAGTACCTCTCCATTGCGAGGCTTCAAGCAGGATGTTCTCAGACAGAAGTGGCCACTGAGCTTAGAGTGTCACACAATGTCATCAGCAGGTTGTAACAGAGATACAGAGAGACTGGAAGAGTCCCAGAAAGGCATAGAAGTGGACGTTCTTTTGTCACATCTCACACTGATGTCCACTTCATTGTGAACAATGCCCTGCGGAATCGGATGATAAATGCTACACAACTCCAGGCACATTTAAGGGAGGTGAGAGGCACCCAAGTGTCACATCAGACCATTCAAAACCATTTACATCAGTATGGTCTGCGTGCTGGACGAACACCAAGGGTATCTGACCACAGGAGTCAACGTCTTGCATGGGCCAGGGAGCATCTATGCTGCACGAGGGACCAGTGGGCTTTAGTGGTGTTCACTGATAAAAGTCAATTCATGCTGAGTAGAAATGATGGTCGCCAAAGATGTTAGAGACGTCAAGGAGAGCGCTCACTGTTGTTACCAGACGAGCCTTTGGTAGTAGTGGTCTTACAGTGTGGGCAGGTGTGTCTAGCCAATACAGATCTGCCCTACACTTTGTGAATGGTACAGTGACAAGCCCATAGTACTTGAATAACATCATTAATTCAGTCATTGTGCCTCTGCATGAACAACACAGGCCTAATTTCATCTTCGTGGACGACAATGCGACAGCTCATCGAGGTCTCATAATTAGGGAATGGCTGCTGGAGACCGGGGTACCTTAAATGGAGTGGCCTGCACTTTCTCCAGACCTGAATCCCATTCAGGGCCGTCTTTAAAATTGATTGGACCCTGGGCAAAAATTTACTTGGGCCCCCTGGATCCCGCCTTCCCACACCTTAGCATGCAATCACGCCCTCCACCACAACACACACACACACACACACACACACACCAAAAATCCACACATCTGGTAGAGTCCAATGATATAAATACTTCCAGTTCTGAAGACTCCAGCGGCTCAGGATCAGTGCTCTGGGCAGCTGGGCTCAGGCTGGAAGTGGGCACCGCTCTGCAGGAAGGAGACCAGGGCTCGGCTCACTCTAGTGTTACAGTGCACCCAGTACCCCACAGTATGCAGTATAGCACCCTATAGTATACAGCATCCCACAGTATGCAGTATAGCACCCTATAGTATATAGCACCCCACAGTATACAGTAGAGCAGTATAGCACTATACAGTACCCCACAGTATGCAGTAAAGCAGTATAGCACCCCACACTATACAGTACCCCACAGTATATAGTAGAGCAGTTTAGCACCCCACACTATACAGTACCCCACAGTATATAGTAGAGCAGTATAGCACCCCACACTATACAGTACCCCACAGTATATAGTAGAGCAGTTTAGCACCCCACACTATACAGTACCCCACAGTATACAGTAGAGCAGTATAGCACCCCACAGTATACAGCACCTCACAGTATACAACACCTCACTGTATACAGCACCCCAAACTATACACGATACAGCCCCCCACACTATACAGTACAGCAGTATAGCACTCCACACTATACCGCACCCACAGTATACAGTATACAGACCCCCACAGTATACAGTACAGCAGTATAGCCCCCCACACTATACAGGCCCCCCCACACTATACAGGCCCCCCCACACACACTATACAGGCCCCCCCCCACACTATACAGGCCCCCCCACACAGTATACAGGCCCCCACAGAGTATACAGCCCATCACACAGTATACAGCCCACAACACAGTATACAGGCCCCCACAATATACAGCCCACCACACAGTATACAGCCCCCACACAGTATACAGCCCCCCCCTCAGTATACAGGCCCCCACAGTATACAGTCCCACACAGTATACAGCCCCCCACAGTGTACAGCCCCCCCCCCCCCCCACAGTATACAGGCCCCCACACTGTATACAGCCCCACACAGTATACAGCCCACCACACAGTATACAGCCCACCACACAGTATACAGGCCCCCACAGTATACAGCCCACCACACAGTATACAGCCCCCACACAGTATACAGCCCCCCCCCACAGTATACAGGCCCCCACAGTATACAGTCCCACACAGTATACAGCCCCCCACAGTATACAGCCTCCCCCACAGTATACAGGCCCCCACACAGTATACAGGCCCCCACACAGTATACAGCCCACCACACAGTATACAGCCCACCACACATTATACAGCCCACCACACAGTATACAGCCCACCACACAGTATACAGCCCACCACACATTATACAGCCCACCACACAGTATACAGCCCACCACACAGTATACAGTCCCACACAATATACAGGCCCCCCACAGTATACAGGCCCCCACACAGTATACAGCACCCCACTATACAGTAGTTTACAGTATATTAACATAACAGCCCCTGTCACCTTTTTCTGATGTAATCTTCACACAAAAAAGCTCCACAGTTAACTTCTGCAACACTCCTGGTAGGACCTGTGATGACCTCATAGCCATGTGACCAGTAATTGCTAGGTTACCGGTCACATGGTGATGATGTCATTAAGGTCCTGATCACAACTTTAACACAGTACGGTCACGATGCCTGGACTCAGTGCAGGCAGACATGGCAGCACCCCCTGTGTAGCTGACAGCTTGACACCCGGGGCAGTAGCTAGCAGGGCTCAAGAGGCAGCTGCCTTGGGCCCCCCCAGGAGCAACTGGGCCCGGGGCAGCTGCCCCTTTTGCCCCTTGGTAAAGACGGCCCTGATCCCATTAAAAAACCTATGGGACCAGCTGAGTCGCCATGTAGAGGCTTGTAACTATGTACCCCAGAACCTCAATGACCTGAGGGCCGCCCTTCAAAAAGAGTGGAATGCCATGCCTCAGCAGACAATAAGTTGACTTGTGAACAACATGAGACGTCATTGTCAAGCTGTAATTGATGCTCAAGGCCACATGACAAGTAATTGAGACATTGACATTTTTGTGGGGGTATAACCACCCCTGTTGTTGGCTTTTCAATAAATTGTTTTGAGATGAGGAAATTACCATTGCTGCTTCTACTTAAATGCCCTACTTTCATTATATAATATCACTGTAGCGTGAACTTTTTATGTTTTCCATAAATTTCACCCGAAAGCCAAATATCCCTAACTTTTTGTGAGTAGTTTAAGTATTGTTATGTATTTTGATATTTTTGCTTTTTATTCCAGCCAGAGAAAGGTATAGTTGGCAGGAACAGGGCTAACCACCCTGTTCCTCCCCTCTTGGTAAGAGTGGGCTGATCCTGCTTCCTGTTGGGAGGGGGAGTTCCAATCTAGTGAGAGAGAAGAGAGAGTTCCTGTCATGTTCGGGTGTGGTGTTTCACACCGAACATATGAGGGAAAGGGGTGAGGGAATAATGCCTGGAAACTAGGGAAAGGAGATGGACACCTCCTAGTAGAACCCTAATCAAAGTCCTGAATAACTACCAGTATGAACAGACCCCACAGATAAGTGAGTTCATACACAGGAATACCTAATCTCCTAACTCACCCTATAGGACCCTGGTGCTAATGTCAGGACTGAGACAACTTGTTCCTCCAAAAGGAAGGATAAAGAGGAGTCTCCCTGAGGTTTAATACAAATGACAGGGAAATGCAACACACAAAATAACCCAAACAAAATACAAAAGGGAAATAAAACACTTAACTTCAAGTGGCTATGGCAGCACCAGTAACTCAGCCGAGATCCACACACCATCTATCTATAACTCAAACTGCAGCTATAAACCGCATAGCATAGTGAGGGAAACAACAATAAATAGAGAAGGCTAAATGATCACAATAGCCACACCTGGGGAAAGAAGGTGTGGCAAGTACGAGAAACAACACAGACGTCATTTAATCCAAACAGAAAACATGTCAGATCAAACCACGTGTTGCCAGTCTCACTGATCTCCTGCCACCTGTCGCAGGAACGTCTGTGACAGTTTCATACCGGTCACAGGTTTGAGAAGGTCTGAAAGATTATCTGCTCATTAGTGATCTGACAGCATCTTTTGGTTTTACTTTGTCTGTGTGTTGCTTGTATGTCCACACCTCCTGTTCAGGTGTGGATCATGTGACCTTTACCTCCCCCTATTTAGTTTAACTTCACCCATCACCCCTTGCTCTGGATAGCTTCATTTGGTGTTGGAAGAGCTGGAGTGTGGTTATAGTTGAAGTCCTGATCATGCATCATCCATCATCCTTAGAAGTTAAGTGTTCCGCTTGTTGTGTTTTGTATTCCTCCCCCCCTCTGTTGTTTACTAGGCCTCAGTGAGATGCTGGTTCCTTCACCAGGGAAGGAGCGGGTTGTCTCTGCCCTTTCATTAAGGCTAGGGCATCTGAGGGCCACCAGGGTTTTCTAGGTTCCTGTGTATGGGCATCTCTACCATCGAGAGGTGCCCATACGGATAGGAGTTAGGACCAGGAGCAGGGCTTCATAGGTGGTGACCCTTTTCCTTCCCTAGCAGTGAGTCCTAGTGTCTTTTCCCTTCCGTCTTGTTGTCTTTTGGTGTTCTCCCCTACTACATCCGTGACAGACAGTTCCTGTTCTGATAGTGGGGAAGGGAGGAATCACATGGCATCAACAATCTGGTTAGACAAATTAGAAATCAAAGGAAGGGGGTAAGGATCACGGACAGTAGTTCGATTGAGCTCACGGAAATCCAGACATGGCCTAAGAGTTCCGTCCTTCTTTTTAACAAAGAAAAACCCTGCTGCCACTGGAGATTTGGATGGTCTTATGTGTCCTTTAGTCAAACTATCGGTAATATACTCTCTCATGGCCATTTTTTCGGGTCCAGAAAGGTTATATAACCTAGATTTGGACAACTTAGCTCCGGAAATAAGGTTGATAGGACAATCATATTCCCGATACGGAGGTAAATCCTGGCATCCACTTTCAGAAAATACATTGGCAAAATCAGATATAAAAGAGGGTAATGTTTTAGTGGTTAAAGCAGAAAAAGATGTATTGAGACAATTGTCAACGCAATAATCACCCCAATACATAATCTGTCTAGCTTGCCAATCGATGGTTGGATTGTGCTTTCTTTACCCACTGTCGATAAACACCTCAATCCCCACAGTCTTGGACTCAAGCGCCAACTCGGCAGTCAGGAGAAATCAGGTACTACTAGTCAAAGACAAATGCACGTTCTCTGACTCTCCTCTCACCCCTCCAAGAGTCAGATGGGAATTAAACGTCCCCTTTTTTTTTTTTTGATGCATGGACATACATCGATAAAATGTCCCCTTTGTCCGCAGAAAAAACACAATCCCTTTAGGCAACAAAATAACCACACCAACTCTCTTTATCTCATCCCCAGATGAGTTTGGACATAGCCTAAAATACAATTTGCATGCCTACCTAAACAAAATGATATTATCACTTCCCCCAGAGAATCTGTCCGGGAGGGCAACTTTAGGTTCGAGACAGGCCTGCTAACCACCACTAGCACCAGCAGCCTGTGGTCTCTGCATCTGCGAGACGGTCGTGCGGAGGTCAGCTACCTCCAATGACAGCCCGTGCCGCTGTCCGGCCAGTGCAGCAATGGGATCCGTGGCTGTACTGAAACAAGCAAAAAATTCCGGTTTTGTCAGTTTATAATGTCACATTGAGGTGTGGGAGGGAAACACCACACCGAACATACGAGGGAAAGGGGTAAGGGGATAAGGCCTGGAAACTAGGGAAAGGAGATGGACACCTCCTAGAAAAATCCTAATCAAAGTCCTGACTAACTACCAGTATGAACAGACCCCAGAGGTAAGTGAGTTCATTCACAGGAATACAACTCACCTTATAGGACCCTGGTACTAATGTCAGGACTGAGACAACCTGTTCCTCCAAAAGGAAGGACGAACAGGAGTTTCCCTCTGGCCTTAATAAAAATGACAGGGAAATGCAACACACAAAATAACCCAAACAAAATACAAAAGGGAAAGAAAACACTTAACTTCAAGTGGCTATGGCAGCACCAGGAACTCAGCCGAGATCCACACACCATCTATCCATAACTCAAACTTAGGCAATAAACCGCATAGCATAGTGGGAGAAACAACAATAAATAGAGAAGGTTAAATGATCACAATAGCCACACCTGGAGAAAGAAGGTGTGGCAAGTACCAGAAACAACACAGACGTCATTTGATCCAAACAGAAAACATGTCAGATCATACCACGTGTTGCCAGTCTCACTGATCTCCTGCCATCTGTCGCGGGAAACGTTCTGTGACAGTTCCTGTTCTGATAGTAGGGAAGGGAGGAAGCACATGCAGAGCTCCTACTCCTAGGAACTGTATCCAAGTCCCCTGTGAGACCAGCACTCCAGAGGGAAACTTAGGAACCAGATCTTATTCTCCTGTGGGACCAGCACTCCAGGGAGATCAGCAAAATTCAACAGTACTGCTTCAAGAAAGCGTCAGTGAGACTAGACAGCAGAGTAATCAGCGAAATACAGCTTTACAGACACTGCTGCAAGGTTAGGCACTACAGCTTACACACCATCACCTACCTAAACCATCACTAGGTCAGACTAACATCAAGCCTGTATAACAGTGGACACCTACATCCACAAGTGCCTGCTAATGCCAATCTGTTGACATCCAACCAGCCACCATACCACCTCATCTGGTGCCAGAAACTGCACTTTGTACTTCATACTGCAGGATGTGCTGCAAGTTATATTTTGCACTAAGTAAAGACAGACTGCTATGCTTTTGCGTTTAGCCTGGTTCCTTCACACCTTTTATCTGCACTGAGCCTCAGGGAGTGACGGCCTGAGGGAGTACAGGGTGACACGACCTCTCATCAGAACCACTACCACTACCATCCTCTGCACCGGCTCCTCAGGGGCTTGCTGCATAAATATATCTTCTTATGGAGCAATGTGGCTATTGGGCTCCTCAGACACCAGGGCACAGGTGTGAGTGCAGGTATGACAGACATGTTCTAATACCTGTATAAAGTTTTTAAGAACACCTTCCAATTGGAAGGGAATGAGTAATATCCTGACCATACATTATATTTGAGAATATGGCGGTAACCAAATTCAGACTACCACTTCTCTTGATTCAACACAGAAGGAATCCGTCTGAAACGGATAGGTCATCAATACTCTACTCCTTGAAAACCCTTTTAAATAGGTTTTCCCATGATTAATGTAAAATTATAATCAGACATCATAGTGCATGACAATCTCTTTCTAACAAAGCTAGAACCAGCCCTGTACCTCACATGGATCCAGAGATCTCCCCATTCATTGCTCCAATTGATTTGCTAGATTTTCTTCAGCCAGTAGCTCAGGGTGTGTGTCCTGTCTGCTGCATCTGATGGCAGTTAAAGTATGGAACTGAGCATGTGCGTCCACCTCCGTGAGAGGACAGAAATTTTAAAAAAAGAAGATACAGCAGGTGGCGCTATATAGATAGATTTCATTTAATAACTCAGTAGCAAAAATTTTTATTACATGCAATTACAAAAGTATTCAGATCCAGATGCTGGCTTGAAAATTGCCTTTAAGGCTACACACCCATCACCTTGCCTCATAGTTGTGGTAAAAACATGATTGCACCCATTTCAATGTTTCCTTTATGACTGTTGCAAAATTTCCAGCGTAGATTTTTTTGCTGAGCTGGTGCAGCTTTTTTTTCCTATCCTGAACCATTTTACTGCATTTCTAGCAACAATCTGTCCTCGTGTTCGATGGCCAATATTGACAAATATGAGCCTGGTGTCTTCCTGCGGTTAAAGCACCAACTGTCATCATTCCTGGCAGCACTAATGTAGATATGTAAACAAGTCTGAAGTATTCAATCAGCAGTCCTCGTCATCCGTAGAACTCCGTATACTACCTTCCCATCATAGATCCACGGGTGACACTCACCGCTCTTCTCCTTTCCCGTCATTGTACATGGTGGGCACACCGGCATGAACGTGCGCTGGTATAATATTCCTTTAACCTAGCCCCAGCAGCTCGCCATATTGTCCGTACCCCATGGTTTTAGCGAGCATACAATCAGAATGAATAGGTGAGGCGAGAGTGTTACGTTACCGCGCCGCAACAACAAAGAGGTCTTAAATGTCAGCAGCATACAAGCTGTGAAGTCTAGTTGCCAAGTTAACATTTCTTGTTCCAGCTGGGGTGAGGTGGGGGCACCTCCTTTCTGGCAAGGGACAATACGGCACTACCCGCGGCATTGTTTCTGATAAATATATGCCACATGTTGTTGACATGTTATGTGTCAAACCCCCGACCCCATAACACTACTTCCAGTAATACGACGGAAACACAATACCATCCAGTGATATTCATTGCAAAGGCTTCACCTACAGGGAACCTGCTGAGCAGAACTGATCAAGAAACGTCTCAAATAGCAATTCCCCCCAATGCAATGTAATTCTTACTGGAGTTGCTCCTTTTCCTTTTTCAGTTTCTTCTACAATCTCTTAAAAATCATGTACAGCGAACAGTAGCATGTGGGCGAGTGCCAGACTACTAGTTTTTATTGATTTAGCAGAAAACCGAGAATTGAATTTATGATGGCAGTCCTGCACTTTTTGCTGCAGTTAAAGGGGTTGAAACCGGACATATCCCCATCTTCACCCCTCTGGCCGCCCTGATATTTGCATTGCAGTATTTCATCCTCCGATGCTCTCTTTTTTTTTGGAGATCCGGTGACGTACTGGGCTCTCCTTGGGTAAGCTAGGCAGAGGCTTCCGCCTAGCAGTGAGCCCGGTGATGTCACCAGCACTAATGGGCGGGATTTAGTGCTGCCCTAGCCTGTAAAACAGCTAGTGCAGTGCTAGATCCCACCCATCAGAGCCGGTGACGTCACCGGGAACACTGCTAGGCGGAAGCCTCAGCCTAGCAGTGTAAAAATGTAAACAAAAAAGCCCTTGCCCTGCGCTGGATCGTACGAGAGCATATGCTCATATATGGTGGATTGTCGTCTAGTCGATTGTCTGCTATCCACAAAGGGCAGGAATGACGTATCTCTTTAGTGTTCAATTCTCAGAGACTTACTCATCCACCATTACTCATGACCATTCTGCAGCATATCGGCACCAAAATCTACAATGTCTAATTGCCGATTATGGTGCGGATTTGATGCAGTTTTGCAGCAGATTTCACCCTTCCATTGAAATACCATTTATTTTAAAATCCGCGTGGCAAATCCATTCCCGCACTGAAAAAATCCACAAAGTGTACGTGAGATTTGTGAAATTTCATACACTTTCTGCTGCTTTACTACGCTGCGGTTTTTCGGCATGGAAAATCCGGACGGAAAAAGCACATGTATTCCGTAACGTGTGCAGATGGCCTTAGGGTGGCTGTACACATTGCCGATTACATGCGGTTTTTCTGTGTGGATTTCATGCAGAAAAAAACGCAGTGCACTAATCTACCAACAAAGTGAATGAGATTAGGAAAATGTGATGCCGCAACTTCTGTAGAGTGGTTTTCCCCACAGACTTAAATGGAGCTGTTAACATAAACTGAAAAACCACATGAAAATCTGCACCAAAAACCGCATAAAAACGTACAAAAAGCACACCAGAACCGCGATAAAGGGCGCAAAACACGGATCCGCAAAAAAACTGATGACATCCGCGTGCCGTCGTGTTACATCTGTATTTTTTGTGGATCCATTGTAACAATGCCTGTCCAACGGACAAGTATAGGACAAGTTCTATTTTTTGGGGGAATGGACTTGTGGACATATGGATACGGAATGCACACTGAGTAACTTCCGTTTTTTACGCGACCCCATTGAAATGAATGGTTCTGCATACGGGCAAAAAAAACAAAACAGAACGGACACGGACAAAAAATGCGTTTGTGTGCATGAGCTCAAATAGTGTGGAATTGTGTGCGTTTCTTGGTGCACGTTTTGGTGCACATTTGTAGCAGATTTTGCCGTGGACAGCAGTGCCGAAATTTTGCCGAAAATCTGCAGGTAGCCACCACCAAATGCACTCCCCGTAGTAGTGAATGGGAACGCACCGCGCTTGCACGGCCACTGCTCCCATTCATTTCTATGGAGCCGACGGCAATAGCTGAGCCAGCATTCGGCTATTTTCGGTGGCCCCATAGAAATGAATGGAGGGCGCCTCCGCATGCGCAGTGAACCCTCCATAACTTTCGGGGCTCCGTTCTCAGTGTAGGTGCGGGTTCCAAAGGTGGGACCTGCATCTATCAGACAATGGGGGCATATCCTAGCAATATGGGAAAGCCGTGGCCGCCCTGAGAAGAGATATCCTCCCATTGAGATGTATAGAAGGCAGGAAGGACGCGGCTTGAGGTTTTGATGCAGTTTTTTTACTGCAGTTTTTCAATCTAAAACTACAAATGGATTAAAAAATAGAGGAGCTGAATCTTTCATGTATCATCCCCCTCCCTTAATTATCCACTACCTCAAAGTGACACGTGTTAAACCACCTTAAAGCGGTTATCCAACTTTTTTTCTGACCTCACACGGAGAGCCCAGACCCACGGTGGTAAGTTCAGGCTCCATCGCACCACCGCCGGCTCTTCAGCTCCCGTTTCTCTCGGCTTCAACATCCTGTTGATCGGGAGCAGCCAATCATTGGCCGCAGCAGCACATCACTGGGTCACTGTGCTTATAGGGGTTCAGTGAGGTTGTGTCGTAGTGAGCTGAGACTCTCTTCCAAGAATCTCATTACAGGCAAGCTGTGTGGAAACAGGAGACTGCAGCTCTGCAACCAGCAGAATTGTGAATACAGCTCTGGACTATCGGCTGCAATTTAGGAAGAATGTGAATATATAATGCAATCCACTGTATTACCAAGGTTACTCAACTTTGTATGTAGGTGGATTCTAAAGGTTAATGGTGGACCTCCAGTTTGAAGGGGTTGTGCAAAGTTTTAAAGTTATCCACAGGATAGAGGATAACTAACAGATGGCTGGAGGTTTGACCACCAGGATCCTCTCCGATCTTGAGAAGGGGTGTCTCATTCCCTTGTCGTAATGGAGTGGCAGGTAGAGCATGGTCCCTGCCACTCGAGTCATTCTCTATGGGACTGCTGGAAATAAGCACGTAAAGTGCTCCGGATCACAGTTCTCGGAATCGCTCGGGGTTCAGTATCCTTTATGTAAGGGATTACATTAAAAGTTGGCACAACTCCTTTAGATCTTTCCTACCATCGGTGGATCTTAGCTCATAGTTAGATGACTGTGTGCACCTAACTTCTGATGTACGGGGAAAAAATTACCATGGAGGTGACCGCCACAAACTGCTACAGTGTAGAAACCATACTGTGACTGCTAACACAGGGAGCACAAAGATTTGATTAATATAATTTCAGAACAGTGGAACTTGATGAATATGAAAAACCCCTTTAAGAAAAAGCATAAACATGTATCTGAACATGAAATGGCTCTGAGATGCATTACCAGGAACAGCCTGTGGGCAAGAGTGGCGCTGTTTCTAGAATATATTGCAGACATGTTTTTTTTTTTCATCTCTACAACTCTTTAAAGGGGTTGTGCCACAAAAAATAGTCTACATTTTTCAAACCAGCAACTGGATCTGAATACTTTTGTAATTGCATGTAATTAAAAATTTACTATAACCACTGAGCTATTGAATAAAATGTATCTGTATAGCGCCACCTGCTGTTCTTTTCCTTATTTCTTGTCCACCTTGCTGAGGTGGTCGCACACACTTAGTTTAAATCAAACTCAATTCAACTGTCACCAGTCATATCTTCTGTTAGAAGCTGTGACGTGACAGGTAAGAGAGAGCTGCAGCAGAAAGGGCATCCCCCCTGAGAAAGGAAACAACCCCTGAGCTGCCAGCCTGAAATAAATGTAACGAAACAACTGGAGCAATGAATGGGGAGATCTCTGGATCCATGTGAGGTACAGGGCTGGTTCTAGCTTTGTTAGAAAGGTTTTGTCATGTAATATATGATGTCTGATTATTATATTTTTTTTTACATTAATCATGACATAAAACCTTTAAGACAATCAGGTGAATGTCAGTGAGTGTAGAATGTGCATCTGTTGGTGCAGAAATAAGGGGAACGCCTCATGGTCTCATCACGCTGTGTGGTAGCACGTTCTATCGACCACATATATCAGTTGACATAAATCAGCCTAGACAATAAGTAAAATGCTATCACCCTCGCTCCATATGACTTTCCTACCATTATTTGTTCATCACCATCGAAACTTTGTCAGTATTTGACACTGAGAAGCCTCCCCTCCCCCACTGCGGCACACACACATAGCCCCCTTTTTCCATTTTGAAGGCTGATATTCAAAATAGTTGTTTGGAGATTCCTGCTCAGCGGGGAAGGCTTTGAATGAGCAGGTAGGTATTGGGAGTTCTATACCAGGCCCCTGGTGAAAAGTTTCATTCACTTGACCTAGCGGGGGGTGCTTTTGAGTGCTATTTAAATGACATTGCAAGAAAGCTTTTGAGCCCTCCCCCTGGTGTGTGCAGCATGACTGCGGATCTTCACTGCATATTGAATAGGGGGCGAGCGCTCCTTTCAGGCGGTGGACGTGGCCTACATGTCAGCACCATTATATTCTGATTAGAGATGCACTCTGAGGGCACCTAGATTCATTTACTGCTTGTTATGGGGGTGATTACTATTAATTACAATTCTAGTTTAATCAATGCAGGTTTGTTTTCTTTTTCTAGACAATTCCAGAAATATACAATTACTGAATTATAGACGGAAATCATTTATCCCGAGGGTATGTATAAGACCTCGTGCACCAGGCAAAGTCTCGGTGCTCAGTGTGGCAGTACGCTGGCCCAGACCTGTGTCACACTGCCGGTAGGCTTTTCTGACACAAAATGCCGGGAATCGGCCAGACAAAAAAGGGTATTTGACTGGCCGTTTCTCGGCCGGATCACTGCCGGACTCCATTATAGTTAGTGAGGATGGACAGCATTCCGTTAGCGTCCGGCAATCCCATCTGGAACAGCTTGCCGGATCGGCAGACGCAAGTGTGAAACAAGCCCTAGTGGTTAACATTGGTTAACAATGGCAACATCTGCATGGACTGTGGATCTTCTAAAAATGTTTTTGTGGGTTGCCTCCCATACACCAAAAAATATACAGATAGTTAATCTGAAATTTAGATTGAGAGCCCCTATGAGGACAGATACTAATCTTTGTGCTATGGACTATGTTGGTGCCATATACATATAACTTAAATAATAATGTAGAGCCGTATGAAGATGTACAAGAATATGACTTCCAGTGAAACATGGTGCAATTTTTTTTAATGTTGGCTTCATAGACAATATGGTAGGAAAAAACTCTATATATATGCCCTGTATGAAATCAGAGACATGTATAAGATACAGCATACTGTACTGCTGTGGGTTACTATGGACAATGGGTATGTAGACCCACTGTGCCAGCTGACCTGTTTAACTTTGGGTTATTCCTGAGGACTTTGTCCTGGTAGTCCCATTGTTTTTACCCTTTAACTGCTATACAGGGATCTGGTCTTCACTACCAGGCTGACACCTCTTGGAATAGTCCCGGTGTGGCTGAAAGATAATTCACGGGAGTCAGAGACACTTGCGCAGAACATCAAAATATCAGGCTATACTCGTAGTTAGGAATCAGGCCGAGGTCAGGGCAGGGTAAGAATGCGCAAATCGAATACAGTCCAGAGGTCAGGGCAGGCGGCTCAGGCTCAGCATGATGAACAGGCATGGGTCAGATCAGAGTCCAGAAGACAGGCAGATGTCGGTACACAGGCAAACAAATAGATATAGTTCTTCTATTACAGGGTCAAACAGACCAGAGGACCCGGCAGGTTCTGTAGAGTCCTATTGCTCAGGCAACCACTGAAGGAAACAGCCCGGTATATATAAGAGCAGCTGATTAGCACTTGGACACAGCCATGCAGCAGCTCACAGAGCAAGAGAAGAAATAAAGGGGCTGTGCAGGCAGTATATATTGACCTCAGGACAGATCATCAATATCTAATTGGTCAATTAGTTGTTTGAAGAGGAGGTGGCACTCCATGCAAGCGTTTCTTGATCTCGGACGTCTCAGGAAGCGCAGTGTAATGACTCGCTCTATTCACTTAAATGGAGCAAGTACTTGTAATTTGGAGACGACAGGCAATATAGTGAAAATGAAGCAGAGCATGCATAGAGAGCGCAACCTTTTCTTCAAACAGCTGAATGTGAGACCCCTACCGATCAGATATTGATGACCTATCCTGGAGATAGGTCATCAATATATTCTGCCTGCTCAACCCCTTTAACCGTTTGCAGTGTTGCAGCCTGAGGTACAAGAAATACAAGTCCTAATACACACAGGACACTGATGCCATGGCCTGCTGCCAGAGTACTGGAAGTACCACAGAAACAGGATGAGTGGAGCAGTACCTGTGCCCACCTGGGAGAGAAGTTAAGCAGCGGACATGGGCCTCCAGCGTAACATGGGTACTGTACTATGTGAAAAACCATACTATGCCATGTGTATAAGGCCCGACATAGGAAAATTTGATTGTTACATAGTTAAAATACGGTTGAAAAAAAGACATAGGTCCATCAAGTTCAACCAAGGGATAGGTGGGGACGCGAATCCCAGAAGGAAGTGAGACTCAGATTTCTACACATTTTCATAAGCATTAATGTCATTTACATTTAAGAATTCATCTAAACCCTTTTTAAAACTGTCCACTGTCCCTGCTGTGACCACGTCCTGAGGACGTCTATTCCACAGATTCACCGTTCTAACAGTAAAGAAATTTTGACGCTTCTGGAGACTGAACTCTTTCTTCTCCAGTCGGAGGCAGTGCCCCTTGTCTTTTGAGCGCATTTTACATGGAACAGTTTTTCACCGTATTTTTTGTATGGCCCATTTATATATTTAAAATTGATTAATTACACAATTGGTTTAGCTCACCGGATCCTCTAAAATGTTGCACAGTCCGCTCCCTACCACCACAGCGTCTGAAAAAGTCTACAGCAATAAATAACTTATGTGAGCCAGCCATTTATATATTTATATATTTGTATAGGTTAATCATGTCCCCCCTTAGACGTCTCTTCCCAAGTGTAAATCGCTCTCCTCTGTACTTTTTCCAGCTGCAGAGCATCCTTTCTATGGACTGGTGCCCAGAACTGAACTGCATATTCCAGATGAGTCCGCACCAGCGCTTTGTAAAGTGGTAATATTACATCCCTGCCCCACGAGTCCATGCCTCGTTTAATGTATGACAATATCCTGGTGGCCTTAGAAGCAGCTGATTGACATTGTATGCTGTAATTTAGCCTACAATCTACAAGGACACCCAAATCCTTCTCTATAAGTGACTCTCCCAGGACAGAGATTATTACTACCAACATTTGTCCACATTGAACCTCATTTGCCAAGTTGATGCCCAATAACTCAGAGTGTTCAAGTCAGCTTGTAGTATATGGACATCTTCCATAGACTGTACAGTACTACACAGCTTGGTGTCATCTGTAAAAATAGAAATGGTGCTATAAATCCCGTCCTCGATATCATTAATAAATAAGTGAAATAATAAAGGGCCCAGCACTGAACCTTGGGGTCACCACTTATAACCCGGGACCGGAATAATTGACCACAACTCTCTGGACACGGTTCTTCAGCCAGTTTTCAATCCAATTACAAACTATACTTTCCAAGCCTATAGACCTTACTTTACCTATTAAACGTCTATGAGGGACAGTATCAAAAGCCTTTGCAAAATACAGAAACACTACATCCACATCCGCCCCTCTGACTTAGTATAGTCACTGAGTAGTTATTGAATAAAATGTATTTGTATAGCGCCAACTGCTGTTCTTTTCCTTATTTTTCTGTCCACCTTGCTGAGGTGGACGCGCATGCTCAGTTCCATCCTTCAACTGCTACCAGCCATATCTACTATTAGATGCTGTGACAGTTACAGGGGGAGAGCCGCAACTGAAAGGACATGCCCCTGAGCTGCAGCAGAAAGGACACGCACAAGCCGTCATAGAAAGAGCTGCAGCAGGAAGGACACATCCATTAGCTTCCAGCCTGAAAAGAATCTACCAGAGCAATTGGAACAATGAATGATCTCCATCTCTGGACCCATGGTAGGTGCAGGGCTGGTTCTAGCTTTGTTAGAAATAGATTGTCATGTACTATATGATGTCCGATTTAGATTTTTTTTACATTAATCATGAAGAAATTCCTAGGATCTACCACATTGCTGGTCTTCTATATGCTTATTGTCTGTTCTTGGAGGTTTGGAGAAGTGAGGTGACTACTTCTGTTTTCTAATAAGATTGTGTGGGATGTTTACGATGCCGCTATATAAAGGTGCATTCACAAGGATGCGTATGTATTTTTGTTTCAAGAAGTGTGACGTACATTTTAGTTTATTCTTGCGTTGATCTGTATTCCGGTACATACTGTATGTAAGCCAGGTTGCCCTTATTTCTTAGAGTGGCTGTGTATCATCCGGAGCTGAAATCCTCCAAGCTTATTATCATCAAGCCAAGTTCTCGGAATCACTTCTTTAGATTACATACATTATTTCATTGAACTCTCCAGGTAATTATGAATGTAAAAGGCCAAAACCATAAATATTACTCATCGTGGGCTTTACAAGATCAAAATAACCCAGAAGAGCTGATTAATCTTATTTTTAGAATGATAAATTATTCTGATTAGCGATTTTTGCTGATGAAGTGCTTAGCTACGGAAGAGGAAAGGACATCTATAAAAGATGTGTTAAAGGGCGTGTCACCACAAAATTCACTGATAAACCAGGCTCGATGTCTTGTAGGGCTCAGCTGAATGTAATGGTAACTTTCACCATTAGCGACCTGTTGCTTCATTCTAGAGAAAAAGTACATTTAACCCATATGCAGATTTGCCATTAAGTGCACTGAGGGCGGACCCAAGCCACTCTGTGCACCCTTGCTCCTCCTGCTTCCTCTGTTAGCTTCCTGATTGACAGGGCCCGATAGTCATCTCACCTGGCCCTGTCAATCAAGGACAGAGAGAGGCTGTCAGAGGAAGCAGGAGGAGCAAGTGTGCACAGAGTGAGTGGCTTGGACCCGCCCTCAGTGCACTTAACTGCTAATTTGCATATGGATTACTTTTTTCTCCAGAATGAGGCAGAAAGATTAGGGCATGTGCCCATCTGGGTTGAAGACTCCATTCGGGGCCTCTACCAAAGAGAGTGGACCAAAAAGTCCTGCAATGGAAATAACTAGCGCAGATGTGAACGTGGCCTTAAACGTATGCACCAGGAGCTTTCCCATCGCACATGGTAAACGAGTACTGCAGATGTAGTGTGAAAGGACCCTTAGGCTAGGTTCACTTCAATTTGAGGCGGAGGCACGGAGAGAAACCCCACGGAAGCACTCCGTAGTGATTCCGTGGGGTTCTGTGCTTCCGTTCTGCACTGCAACTCCGGATTGCGGACCCATTCAAATGACTGGGTCCACATCCGTGATGCGGTGAGCCCACATATTGCGGACCCGCTGTTTGCAGTCTGCATGAGGCGTTACTCCTTGTCAGTTATGCAGTGCTGATCCTGGTGGCTTTTTTCTGATTTTGAGTTTTATTGTTTTTACCCACCTTTTCTAATTCATGTCTTTTGGGCTAATACAGGTTGGGGAATTGTTGCCACGAAGCAAGGGTTGTCATGATGGTTCTGATTCATTATTATGTGCATTCCTAAATCAAACCTGGACAGATGGGTAAAGGACTTGCAGGGTTCTCCGGTTTGTCCGGTTACATATATAGCTTCAGGGAAAGGCCAGCTGTTAATTCTTCAGTCTGGTGGACCTTTGAAGCAGTTTCAGTTTCAAAGGGTTTTTACGCAAAAGCTTTATCTGTTTAGGTATGAAAGGTAAGTTTTTCTCCACTCCTTTAGAATTGGGGCAGCTAGGGAGGTGAGAAAGTCATAAAGTGGTTAGTAGGTGGGATTCACAGTGCTTTCATCTTCTTGTTAGATGGTTTCTTCTCAGTTTCTTGCACTGATATATCCCTTTACACTTTATGCAGGTTTCACATTCTGGATAGTTGACCATTCATTTGTCCATTGGGCAGAAAAAAGAGCGGAGGAGCTCTGTTATGGTAGAAACTCATCAGTGCTGTCCTCTTCTCTTCCATTGTTCATCTTTAGCTACACGGAGCTGGCTCTAGTCTTAGGGTACTTTCACACTTGCGACAGAGAGTTCGCCGGAACTGCCTTCTGTATCCGGCAATCCTGACGCAAACGGATGGCATTTGTCAGATGGACCTTGATGCGGATCCGTCTGACAAATGCATTGAAATACCAGATCCGTCTCTCCGGTGTCATCCGGAAAAACTGATTCAGTATTTATTTATATTTTTTTCATTTTTAAAGGTCTCCGTTTTGCCCGAACACTTATACTAATACATTTCAATGGAAATGAATGCCGTCCCCAGCATTCCGGCAAGTGTTCAGGATTTTTGGCCGGAGATAAAAGTATTTTCTCCGGCCAAAAAACGTAAGAGGGACTGAACTGATGCATACTGAACGAAATGCTCTCCATTCAGAATGCATTAGGATAAAACTGATCAATCTTTTTCCGGTATTGAGCCCCTAAGATGGAACTCAATACCGGAAAACAAAAACACTAGTGTGAAAGTAGCCTTAGGATACTTGGGTGACTGTTGGAACAAGAAATGCAGGGCATCATGTCCTTGAGGTTGACAATCACATTGTGCAGCTCTTTCTCAACGAGGTGATGAAATTCTCATAGTCTCCCACAGAGACAAAAAAAATCCTCCAGGTTCCAACTCACGCGGCAGTAATTCAGGTTCCTATTCTCCCCAGACTTCGGTTACTCCTTGCCTCTGACAGTCCACCACCCAGTGTGCATCTTGGTGACTGACCAGGCAGGGTCATTGCTCTGACTTCAGAAGTTCTCTCAACACTTGTGCCTTACCACACTTTACTGTGCACACACACACACACAAGGCACCAAAACACACACCTACATGAACACTCCTCAATGCCAACACTTCTGGCACCACAACATTTACCATAAAGTCAGCACATACTACCAAAAATGATGGCTGACCAGGAATGCCGTATCTGGTGTCAGCAACTAACACAAGAAACAGCAAAACCAGCTCTTACTCTACATATTAGGGGGTAGTTCGACTCTGGAGGGCAGATCATTCGGTACAACACCATCATGCACACTGCGTATTTATAGCTGTTAGCAATGCCACCCTGTGACTTGTATGTCTTCTTCTCAGCAGTCTCAGTTTTCTACATTTGGGCTCACGGCGCAACATCCGTAGCTGGTGTCCTCGATCTTTTGGCATCAACTTACCTGATGCATGTGAGGATCATTGAATTCAACCCATTTCAGATTTTGGTGTGCTACTGCAAGTGCTCCAGCTTAGCATAAGGTTGTATTCTCACATGATAAATTTGTTGCTGAAATTTCCGTGACTAGAAATGAGCTACTTTCCAAGCCCCATTATGAGACAGTGGCAGAAAAAGGGTTCAGCAGTACACAAAGGGCTTGGCCCACCTCACACATGGCATATTACCGGGGACCCACACCTATGCCTATAACATGAAATAGGGGGAAACATATCGCAAGCATGGCCACTCTCCATTCACTTCTAAGGGAGTACCAAATATAGCCGAGCACTCTCTTCCCTTTTCAAAACTCCCATAGAAGGGAATGGAAAACAAGCTGCTCATGCACGGTGTGCTTTCCTTCAGTTTGGGGGCACTGTTCTAGAGATAGGTGGGGATCCTACAGGAGGAACCCATATTTATCTGATACTGGTTTTATCTTCTAGTGATATGCCACCAATGTGTGAGATGGGCCAACCCCTTTAAAGGGATTGTCCCATGAAAAATATTCTACAGTTTTCAAACCAGCACCTGGATCTGAATACTTTTGTAATTGCATGTAATAAAAAATGTAGCCTAGCCACTGAGTTATTCAATAAAATGTATCTGTAGCGCCACCTGCTGTTTGTTTTTTTTCTTATTTTTTTTGTCAGACTCACTGAGATGGCCGCACATGCTCAGTTTCATCCCATAACTGCCTCCTGTGATAGGGAGAGCATGGACACGCCCCCGAGCTGCAGCAGAAAGGACACACCCCCTGAGCCGCAGCAGAAAAGACACTCCCCCTGAGCCGCAGCAGAAAAGACACTCCCCCTGAGCTGTCAGTTTGATATAAATCTAGCAGAGCAATACATGTGGAGATCTCTGGATCCATGTGAGGTACAGGGCTGGTTCTAGCTTTGGTAGAAAGATATTGTCATGTATTGTATGATGTCTGATTTTCATTTTTTACATTAGTCACAATAACCCCTTTAAGGTTGATTTACTGTTATACAGTGTTATACAGCCAGTGTGTGGCTTTGCTGAAAATTTCTGACATTATGCTATAAAGTATTAGGCACATCCCTAATTGATTTATCCTATAGGGGGTATATTATTATTTATTATTAAAGCGCCATTCATTCCATAGCGCTGTACATATGAGAAGGGGTATACATACATAATACAGACAATTACACTAATCATAAACAAGACGAGTTACAGATTGGTACAGAAGGAGAGAGGGCCATGCCCGTGAGGGCTTACAATCTACATGGTATGGGAGAAGGACACAGTAGGTGCGGGTGAAGCTGGTCATGGCGGTATAGAGGCAGCAGGGTCACTGGTTGTAGGCTTGTCTGAAGAGGTGGGTTTTCAGGTTTCTTTTGAAGGATTCCACTGTAGGTGAGAGTCTGATATGTTGGGGTAGTGAGTATATATACATAGCAATGGCAATGCACATATTTCTACAGCTAATGCTAATAAATATTTATAATTATTTTTTCTGATGGAGCTTGTTAACTGATTCCAGAAGGACCAATTGTGCATTTGGATGAAACAAAACGCAAAAAAGCAAGTGCTTTCCATGCAGTAAAATTTATCACTTTACTAATGTCATTAGCTGAAATGCCTCTGTAAGCAGTCCCATGACCATGCTATCTCCTACTTGCGTGAGGTCCCATACACTGAACATATGGTTGTCTCCTCATTTTCACTGTGTGTAGTACCAGGCAGGGGCGGATTAAGTGCATGATAGGCCCGAAGCTGTTTACCCCCCCCCCCCCCCCTCCTATTTTAGTTTTAGTTTTAGTTTTTTTCTGTATGAAGAAGCTGCGGTGCTTCGTAAGTGTCACAGTCTCTTCCTAGGCCATATGACATTGTTCACATGGTCGAGGTGCAGCTCTGTCCCATCTGAGTGATTGGGGCTCAGCTGTAATACCAAGCGCAGTGCTATCAAATGGACAGCGCTGTGCTTGGTAAGGAGCAAAGAGGCTACGGCGCTCACTGGGACATCGCGGTCTCCTCAAACAGCTTATTTGGAGGGGTGCCAGGAGTCGGACCCCCACCATCTCATAACTCTCTGACTACATTTGTCATAGATGTTACCTGCAGTCCTATGTAACACCTCACATAACACAGTAAACTATTGTGTTATGTTGGGTGTTACATAGGACTGCATAGAACATCTACTACATTATCTGCACACAGAAAGTTATCACTGTTATCTGGGCTGTTACATAGGACTGCAGGTGACAAATTACAATTTTAGTTGCCAAATTTAAAATACATGCGATTATGATAAAAAAAGACTTGGAGAAGAAGATGAGACGCAGGTCCCAGTAGTGAGCCAGCTCTACATATAGGGGAATACAACATCACATACTTGTTACATCTAGTGATATCTCCTGTCATGTAGACCTTCTCTTTCCTCTTCTTCTCCGCTTGACCCAGATCGCCATGACTAATTCTATCAGCCGCATCTCGTCTCTACAGAGTTTGTTACACAGACACGTTAGAGTTCTCATAATTGGGGTCATTTATCAAACTGGTGTAAAGTACAACTGGCTTAGGTGCCGATAGCAACCAATCAGATTCCACCTTTCATTTTCCAAAGGAGCTGCAAAAATAATAAAAGGTGGAATCTGTTGCTATGTGTAACTAACCCAGTTCTACTTTACACCAGTTTGATAAATTACCCCAAAGGTCCCTTTAGTGTCTACAGCAATTATAATGTCCCCTAGAGTGCCCCCAGTAATAATAACATCCTATATTGTGCTCCAGGTAATAATGCCTGTATAGTGTCCCCAAAAATAATGTCCCCTAATAGCAACGCCCCCACACTACCCCCATATAGTAATTTCCCCCACACTTCCCCATATAGTAATTTCCCCCACACTTCCTCCATATAGTAATTTCCCCTACACTGCCCCATATAGTAATTTTCCCCACACTGCCCCATATAGTAATTTCGCCCACACTTCCTCCATATAGTAATTTCCCCTACACTGCCCCCATATAGTAATTTCCCCTACACTGCCCCCATATAGTAATTTTCCCCACACTGCCCCCATATAGTAATTTCGCCCACACTTCCTCCATATAGTAATTTCCCCTACACTGCCCCCATATAGTAATTTCCCCTACACTGCCCCCATATAGTAATTTTCCCCACACTGCCCTTATATAGTAATTTCGCCCACACTGCTCCATATAGTAATTTCCCCTACACTGCCCCCATATAGTAATTTCCCCCACACTGCCCCCATATAGTAATTTCGCCCACACTGCTCCATATAGTAATTTCCCCCACACAGCCATATATAGTAATTTCCCCCACACTGCCCCATATAGTAATTTTCCCCACACTGCCTCATATAGTAATTTCTCCCACACTGCCCCATATAGTAATTTCCCCCACACTGCCCCATATAGTAATTTCCCCGACACTGCCCCATATAGTAATTTCCCCGACACTGCCCCATATAGTAATTTCCCCGACACTGCCCCATATAGTAATTTCCCCCACACTGCTCCATATAGTAATTTCCCCCACACTGCCCCATATAGTAATTTCCCCCACACTGCCCCATATAGTAATTTCCCCCACACTGCCCCATATAGTAATTTCCCCCACACTGCCCCATATAGTAATTTCCCCCACACTGCCCCCATATAGTAATTTCCCCCACACTGCTCCATATAGTAATTTCCCCCACACTGCTCCATATAGTAATTTCCCCCACACTGCCCCTATATAGTAATTTCCCCCACACTGCTCCATTTAGTAATTCCCCCCACACTGCCCCCATATAGTAATTTCCCCCACACTGCCCCATATAGTAATTTCCCCCACACTGCCCCCATATAGTAATTTCCCCCACACTGCCCCATATAGTAATTTCCCCCACACTGCCGCCATATAGTAATTTCCACCACACTGCCCCATATAGTAATTTCCCCCACACTGCCCCATATAGTAATTTCCCCTCACACTGCTCTATATAGTAATTTCCCCTCACACTGCTCTATATAGTAATTTCCCCCACACTGCCCCATATAATAATTTCCCCCACACTGCCCCATATAGTAATTTCGCCCACACTGCCCCATACAGTAATTTCCCCCACACTGCCCCATACAGTAATTTCCCCCCCACTGCTCCATACAGTAATTTCTTCCACACTGCCCCTATATAGTAATTTCCCTTGCACTGTTCCCCATGTAGTAGTTTCCCCCCACAAAGTAATTTTCCCCCCACACTGCCCCCATCAAGTAATAGCCCCCCACACTGCCCCCCATTAAGTAATTTGCCCAGAGACTGCCATCCATTAAGTAATTTCCCCCGAGACTGCTATCCATTGAGTAATTTTCCCCCACCCTGCCCTTCATTAAGTAATTTGCCCCCACACTGCCCTTCATTAAGTAATTTGTCCCCACACACTGCCCCCAATTAAGTAATGTGCCCCCATGGAAACATTTGCCCCCACTGTCCCTGTAGAAATATATGTCCTCCTCTGCCCCCCAAAGTTGGCACACAAACAAACAAAAAAGGCTAATACTTACCTGTGTCTGGAATGGTGAGGCAGGCGCGCGTACGTCAAAGCCCTGCACACGCCCCTATATAGGCACGCAATGACGTCATCACGCACGCCGCACGATGACTTCCCCACGCACGTCGCGCCGGGCTTTTACCATTACATAGGCCTCAGGCCTACTAGGCTTTAAGCCTATGGCGGTGATAGGCGGCAGGGAACTATGCGCTCCCGTGCCCCGCCGTAGTTTGTGGGCGTTTGGGTCGTTGTTAGACCCACAGCGATGCCGGGTCTGGGGCTACAGACCAAAACGCCCCAATTATAATCCACCACTGAGTACAGGATGTCCCACATCCTTTCCTCTTTTCTGCCTGCTATCTCCACTGCTCCATGGCTGTTCTCTCTCCATCCCTGTTCTCTCGGGCAATGTTTTATGTGCTGAGCAGCAGACAGCAAATCGTGCAGTGTCTCAGTGTCTCAGTAGAAGAGAAGTGTCTCAATAGCAGTGCTTATGATATCTATGAATACTGATTGATTACATTCATTCATTCATTACATTAAATCCTGCCAACAGCAAGCCCTGGCAACATGAAAACAACTGTGCTGCATAGACCTGGGCAAGATAAGAAAAATTAAAAATAACTGCTTCTGAGCTATAGTTTCATGAATGTATAAGGTCATTTAATGGATATTGACATTAAATATATATATATACAGTACAAACCAAAAGTTTGGACACACCGTCTCATTCAAAGAGTTTTCTTTATTTTCATGACTATGAAAATTGTAGATTCACACTGAAGGCATCAAAACTATGAATTAACACGTGGAATTATATACATAACAAACAAGTGTGAAATAACTGAAAATATGTCATATTCTAGGTTCTTCAAAGCAGCCACCTTTTGCTTTGATTACTGCTTTGCACACTCTTGGCATTCTCTTGATGAGCTTCAAGAGGTAGTCCCCTGAAATGGTTTTCACTTCACAGGTGTGCCCTGTCAGGTTTAATAAGTGGGATTTCTTGCCTTATAAATGGGGTTGGGACCATCAGTTGCGTTGAGGAGAGGTCAGGTGGATACACAGCTGATAGTCCTACTGAATAGACTGTTAGAATTTGTATTATGGCAAGAAAAAAGCAGTAAAGAAAAACGAGTGGCCATCATTACTTTAAGAAATGAAGGTCAGTCAGTCAGCCGAAAAATTGGGAAAACTTTGAAAGTAAGGGCTATTTGACCATGAAGGAGAGTGATGGGGTGCTGCGCCAGATGACCTGGCCTCCACAGTCACCGGACCTGAACCCAATCGAGATGGTTTGGGGTGAGCTGGACCGCAGAGTGAGGACAAAAGGGCCAACAAGTGCTAAGCATCTCTGGGAACTCCTTCAAGACTGTTGGAAGACCATTTCAGGGGACTACCTCTTGAAGCTCATCAAGAGAATGCCAAGAGTGTGCAAAGCAGTAATCAAAGAAAAAGGTGGCTACTTTGAAGAACCTAGAATATGACATATTTTCAGTTGTTTCACACTTGTTTGTTATGTATATAATTCCACATGTGTTAATTCATAGTTTTGATGCCTTCATAGTCATGAAAATAAAGAAAACTCTTTGAATGAGAAGGTATCTCCAAACTTTTGGTCTGTACTGTATATATATATTGTGGGGTTTCGCTCTGGTAGACAGGATTAACGGACACAGTATAGAGGCAACAACAAGTTTTTTGGATTAAACAGTTCAGTGTTTTATTCACACTTTAAGCAAGTGACAAAACAAGCAGTCATAATCAAAACAAAAAGTCACCTTGCGGTGTTGGTGGTAATTCACACCATGCAGCAATTCTGCCTCAAAGAGTCCTTGAGCATAGCAGCACCAACCTGTTTTCACGCCAAACAGGTAGCAAGCCTTCATCCAACACAGAGCCCTCGCTTCTGAGCCCAGCTGCCTATTTAAAGACAGCCAGGTGCTGCCAAAATCCGGACCAGCACTTAAAATCCGGCCCGGTATTTGACCTCACCTGGCTGTAAATCAGCCCAGCAGCACATGATGGGAGGACAATACCTCTTTTCCCAGACCAAACCTCTCACTGTGTCGCAATATATATATATATATTTGCTGAAATATAAAGTAAAGTGGTTTAGCATTATTCAGCATAAAAATACAGCAGAACCTCTTATAATATAACAGCTCTATACAGAGCTGTGTCTTCCATTGCATGTAACATAATTACATTGACATATTCAGGTCAACCACATAATACGTGAAAGGAAAATTTTCTCTTGCGTTATGTTATGTATATGGGGTTGTTGCTTAATAAGTAAGTCTATTTACTGCAAAATACATACATTTTTGCTTTGAGTCCTTGTCATGTGACACAACATGAATTGCCCAGATGTCTTATCCAGTTTACACAGTGACCATTATGTGAATTGTGAAGACTATTCTGTGCGTGTAAGAGAGCAGTGACTCACCACTCCGCAGATTATGGACTCTTCTTCCAATACTCTGTATAGCTAAACAAGCATGCATTCTGTAGTGCTGATATCTATCCACAGTAGCAAATAGAGAAGGGCAGCTGGTACTGCCATGTAGGGTCCAAGATTTCTCATTAAAATATCACCCTACAGTATCCGAAAGACTAATATAAGTGGCACACAAAGTGGTCAATGTTCAGGCTCCACAGCGTTATGGGTTCTTGTCACCATTTGCAGACAAATGCTAATAGGACCCCTATGACTGTGTGAAGCATCAGAGTGGGACCTTCACAGTTTGGAACAAGTAGACATTCGGGTCTACATCACCTTAAAGTAAACATCCTCCTTAAGCACTATTTCAGTTTTTTAATCTTGAAAATGTCAAAATTGTGTTCCGATTTATTTCATAATTTGTTTTTAGCTATGATTTTCTGATATAAAATTTGATACTAAGAATTCAAAGATATGCTGGCTACCAGCAGCCACCACTAGAGGGAGTGTAGGAGTTTATAGCATACTGTTTCATGGTCGCTCAAGTTACAGTGGCCTTAGTTTACAACATTTTCAACATACAATGGTCTTCCCTAGTCCACATTTGAGACTACATTCTACATGCAATGCCACAGACAGTCTGGATCTGTGGCATGTGTAATTGTCTGGAAAATCCAGCCAATCTGTATGGACATTTCTCTAGTAAAACACCTGTATTATAGAAGTGCATACGTGAATCAGTTGTCTAGTAGTGCTGCTCTTAATTTTATTTTTCGTGTACGCTGTGTTAGAGGGACTTTTGCTATGAGATTGGAATACAAGGAGTGTCCTAATAAATGGCAATGAGTTAGTTAGTAAATCACACCAAGAAACTATTCCCTTGCTAAAAGTAATTGTCAAACCCTGTACCTCTTAATTTTGTGTGTAACTACATTATGTGCCAGTGATTTTCAGTAGTCAACGAGGTATGAGATACCTACTTGCTTCTAATTGTTATATATCATAACAGCCTGAGATATTTAGAAATTGAGTTAGGAGCGAGATCTGCAGGTGTTATTCTGTTATTGCTATCTTGTGTAGGATGTCTATTGTGGTACTTGTGGTTCGCTGCGGGCATCCTCCACTATAAGCATTTTTGCTGGGGATCGCCATTAGCAACGGGCCACAAGTGCAGGATTTGCTCCCCTGTATATACATACAGAACTGCATATGGGTTTGAGCACTTCCTGCCCGTGTAACACCACGCCATTTTTTCTATTTGTTTGTATATAGAGAGGCTTGGAGGTGTATAAACTCCAATTTAAATGAGCTTGTTTTCCATCCAGAGGCTACATTTAGGTGCACCTGCGAGGCCTGGGCCATATCAGCCAGTCTTAAGTGGGACTCGCAGACTCCTCCCTCTTCCCATTGCAAGCATGGTTACATGCTAGAGGTAACTGGTAAATTGTCTGTGAGTCGGACCTCATGCTCCTGTAATTTTGCCCACTGGCCCCTGGTATTGCCCATACGGCACAGGTAAGTGAGTGTTAGGACCCGAGCTACTTGAGAAACCTTGGTGCGGTGCTTGGGCTCAGACATGTCCTCCACAGTAGGACATGTTGGCTAATCTCTCAATTTTAACATCAGTTTGAGGGTTTAGTAAGACCGCAGAGTGCACCTGTCTTTGCTAATATTATTATTTTGCAGAAAAAAAGAGAAATGTACTGTAGATCCTCAGTTTCCTGTGTAACAGTACATGACCACAGGGGAGGTGTAAAGCTGGGTTCACATGAATGTTTTTATTTCCATTGTCCTGCTTCATTGTAGGAGCAGAACAACAAAAATTATGAAAGCGTTATTATCTTCAAACGATGCAAATGCCACCTTACAGACACTATTGACTACAATGGGAACTGGTTTCCATTAGAATAAAATGTCATTTTTTGAGACTAAAAAAACCCAGCATGCTGGACTATTTTGTCCTCTATTTTTGACAGAATCTGAGATGGAGGCTTCTGATGGAGCCTCTGTTGCATATGTGAATGAAGCCTAACATGGACTTCTGTACATGTAATCAATCCCCCCATCATACATACTTCCTTTGATTGTCACATATAGGAGTCTTTTTTTCAGAAAAAGAGTGAGAAAAAAAGTGCTCGCTCATCGAATGACTCTGCGTCTAATTAGGCTGTTTATTGATGCCACGACCCAGATTTTTTCTGGCATTCGAGCCATGGCAAGCCAACACAAACACTTACACCCCCCTAGACAAATATCAATATACAGTAGTTTACATTTACACTGTCCCTATCTTGTCCACTACCAATCTTTAGCGTATATGTGTATATGCAGACAGGTTTTCTAGAGAAACCCTTTTCAAGCTACAGTAATAGCGTTAATAATTATTACTAGAGAGTAATCTAATACATTTCTGATAGACGTTGGTTTCTGTCAGTCAGAAAATAATTTTCTCTCACTGACTGTTGTCATAAGTACATAATTGTTTTCAATTAACTGAAACAAACCAGTATGACAAGCCAGGGCAAACTGGGCTCCTGCATTGGGCTGCACGGTTCAGGGGCAGCAATGAAATAGAGGGGATGTGTTTTTCCTGGCTTTGTGGTTATTTATATTACAAGAGCTCATTTGTTAACACCTGTTCATACATAAGGCCTTTGTATCATTTTTTGCTGCAGTTTATATTAAAAATGACATGAAAAAATTTGTTTTCATTTTTTTTCTTAAAAAAATAAAAATAAAAACTCAAAATATAATCAAATCATTGTTGTCAAATAACACCCAGAATTAACCCCTTAAGGACCCTGCCATTTTTCACATTAAGGACTAGGCCATTTTTTGCAAATCTGACATGTGTCACTTTATGTGGTGATAACTTTAAAACGCTTTTACTTATCCAAGCCATTCTGAGATTTTTTTCTCGTCACATATTGCACTTCATGGCAGTGATAAATTTGAGTCAAAATATTTCATTTTTATTTATAAAAAATACCAAATTTAACAAAAATTTAGAAAAATTTGCAATTTTCTAAATTTCTAATTCTCTTCTTTTAAAACAGATAGTAATGCCTCCTAAAATTGTAATTACTTTAATTTTCCCATATGTCTACTTTATGTTTGGATCATTTTGAAAATTACATTTTATTTTTTGGGGACGTTAGAAGGCTTAGAAATTTAGAAGCAAATCTTGAAATTTTTCAGAATATTTCTAAAACCCACTTTTTAAGGACCAGTTCAGGTCTGAAGTCACTTTGTGAGGCTTACAGAATAGAAACCACCCATAAATGGCCCCATTTTAGAATTAGAAACTACACCCCTCAAGGTATTCAAAATTGATTTTACTAACTTCTCTTACCCTTTAAGTGTTCCACAAGAATTAAGTTGTAGATAAAATTTCAGAATTTCCCTTTTTTGGCAGATTTTCAATTTCAATAAATTTTTTCCGGCTAACAAAGCAAGGGTCAACAGTCAAAGAAAACTCTATATTTATTTCCCTGATTCTGTAGTTTACAGAAACACCCCATATGTGGTGGTAACTGCTGTACGGGCACACGGCAGGGCGCAGAAGGAAAGGAACGCCATATGGTTTTTGGAGGGCAGATTTCACTGGCATAATTTTAAGTTGACATGTCACATTTAAAGATGCACCCCTAGAATAGAAACTCCCAAAAGTGACCCCATTTTGGAAACTACACCCCTCAAGGTATTCAAAACTGATTTTACAAACTTTGTTAACCCTTAAAAGGGTTATCCGAGTTATGGAAAGAAAAAAAACGTATAAAACTCATCAGAACATACATATACATTAGTTAAGTTTGATTTCTTAAGAGAAAACCCATACTTACACCTTTGCATAGTTCTGTTATTCATGCTTTATTTACATGCGTGTACCAACCATGACTAAGCTCTCCCTCATGAATCTTTGTGGGTGTGAATATTCTGCCTTTTCCCGCCCTTGCACTGCACAACCTAACCTTGCATACAAACACAGTCACATGATCATCTCCTAGCTCACACAGGCAGAAGATCTTCCTGTCACATTGCAAATCGATCAATATATCTATATACATATACTGTATCTATATATACTCTCTCTATATATATATATATATATATATAGATATACACTCACCTAAAGAATTATTAGGAACACCTGTTCTATTTCTCATTAATGCAATTATCTAGTCAACCAATCACATGGCAGTTGCTTCAATGCATTTAGGGGTGTGGTCCTGGTCAAGACAATCTCCTGAACTCCAAACTGAATTTCAGAATGGGAAAGAAAGGTGATTTAAGCCATTTTGAGCGTGGCATGGTTGTTGGTGCCAGACGGGCCGGTCTGAGTATTTCACAATCTGCTCAGTTACTGGGATTTTCACACACAACCATTTCTAGGGTTTACAAAGAATGGTGTGAAAAGGGAAAAACATCCAGTATGCGGCAGTCCTGTGGGCAAAAATGCCTTGTGGATGCTAGAGGTCAGAGGTGAATGGGCCGACTGATTCAAGCTGATAGAAGAGCAACATTGACTGAAATAACCACTCGTTACAACCGAGGTATGCAGCAAAGCATTTGTGAAGCCACAACACGCGCAACCTTGAGGCGGATGGGCTACAACAGCAGAAGACCCCACCGGGTACCACTCATCTCCACTACAAATAGGAAAAAGAGGCTACAATTT